>NW_028270181.1:12472528-12796028 GCF_037043375.1 Chiloscyllium plagiosum | reverse complement strand
CTACACCCTGACACACTGCACACTGACACACTGCCGCCTGACACACTGCCCCCTGACACACAGCACTCTGACACACTGCCCCCGACACACTACACCCTAACGCACTGCCCCCGATACAATGATCCCCTGACACATTGCCCTCTGACAAACTGCCCCCTGACATACTGCCCCTTAACACACTGCCCCCTGACACACTGCTCCCCTGACACACTGCTCCCGGCACACTGCCTCCTGACACACTGCTCCCCGAAACACTACACCCTGACACATTGCCCTCTGACACGCTGCCCCACGACACACTACACCCAAACACACTGCCCCCTGACACACTGCTCCCCTGACAACTGCCCTCTGACACACTGCCCCCTGACACACTGCCCCCTGACACACTGCACTCTGACACACTGATCCCCTGACACATTGGCCTCTGACACACTGCCCCCAGACACACTGATCCCCTGACACACTGCAATCTGACACACTGCCCCCTGACTCACTGCCCCCTGACACACTGCACTCAGACACACTGATCCCCTGACACATTGGCCTCTGACACACTGCACACTGACACACTGCCCCCCTGACACACTGCCCCCGGACACACTACACCCTGACACACTGCCCCCTGACACACTGATCCCCTGACACACTGCAATCTGACACACTGCCCCCTGACACACTGCACTCTAACACACTGGTCCCCTGACAAATTGGCCTCTGACACACTGCACACTGACACACTGCCCCCGGACACACTACACCCTGACACACTGCCCCCTGACACACTGATCCCCTGACACACTGCCATCTGACACACTGCCCCCTGACCCACTGCCCCCGACACACTGCCTCCTGACACACTGCCCCTGACACACTACACCCTGACACACTGCACACTGACACACTGCCGCCTGACACATTGCCCCCTGACACACAGCACTCTGACACACTGCCCCCGACACACTGCCCCTTAACACACTGCCCCCTGACACACTGCTCCCCTGACACACTGCCCCCGGCACACTGCCTCCTGACACACTGCCCCCCGAAACACTACACCATGACACACTGCCCCCTGACACATTGCCCTCTGACACGCTGCCCCACGACACACTACACCCTAACACATTGCCCCCTGACATACTGATCCCCTGACATATTGCCCTCTGACACACTGCCTCCTGACACACTGCCTCCTGACACACTGCAATCTGACACACTGCCCCCTGACAGACTACCCCCGAACACACTGCCCCCTGACACTTTGCCATCTGTCACACTGCCCCCTGACACACTACCCCCGACACACTGCACTCTGACACACTGCCCCCGACACACTACACACTAACACACTGCCCCCTGACACGCTGATCCCCTGACATATTGCCCCCTGACACACTACACCCTAACACACTGCCCCCTGACACACTGCCCCGACACATTGCCCTCTGACACACTGCCCCATGACACACTGCACTCTGACACACTGCACTCTGACACACTGGCCCCTGACACACTGCCCCATGACACATTGCACTCTGACACACTGCACTCTGACACACTGGCCCCTGACACACTGCCCCATGACACACTGCACTTTGACACACTGCACTCTGACACACTGGCCCCTGACACACTGCCCCCTGGCACACTGCACCCTGACACACTGCATACTGACACACTGCCCCCTGACACACTGCCCCCTAACAGACTGCAACCCTGACACATTGCCCCGCGGTACACTGCCCCCTGACACACTGCTCCCCTGACACACTGCCCCCTGACACACTGCCCCCTGACACACTACACACTAACACACTGCCCCCGACACACTGCCACCTGACACACTACACACTAACACACTGCCCCCTGACACACTGCCACCTGACACACTGCCCCCGACACACTGCACTCTGACACACTGCACTCTGACACACTGATCCCCTGACACATTGGCCTCTGACATACTGCACACTGACACACTGCCCCCCTGACACACTGCCCCCGGACACACTACACCCTGACACACTGCCCCCTGACACACTGATCCCCTGACACATTGCCCTCTGACACACTGCCTCCTGACACACTGCCTCCTGACACACTGCAATCTGACACACTGCCCCCTGACAGACTACCCCCTAACACACTGCCCCCTGACACTTTGCCATCTGACACACTGCCCCCTGACACACTACCCCCTGACACACTGCACAATGACACACTGCCCCCGACACACTACACACTGACACACTGCCCCCTGACACACTGATCCCCTGACATATTGCCCCCTGACACACTACACCCTAACACAATGCCCCGTGACACACTGCCCCTGACACATTGCCCTCTGACACACTGCCCCCTGACACACTGCACACTGACACACTGCACTCTGACACACTGGCCCCTGACAAACTGCCGCTTGACACACTACACCCTAACACACTGCCCCCTGACACACTGCTCCCTGACACATTGCCATCTGACACACTGCCCCCTGACACACTGCCCCCTGACACACTGCACTCTGACACACTGATCCCCTGACACATTGGCCTCTGACACACTGCACACTGACGCACTGCCCCCCTGACACACTGCCCCCGGACACACTACACCCTGACACACTGCCCCCGACACACTGCCCCCGACACACTGCCTCCTGACACACTGCCCCTGACACACTACACCCTGACACACTGCACACTGACACACCGCCGCCTGACACACTGCCCCCTGACACACAGCACTCTGACACACTGCCTCCGACACACTACCCCCTTACGCACTGCCCCCTGATACAATGATCCCCTGACACATTGCCCTCTGACACACTGCCCCCACTGCCCCTTAACACACTGCCCCCTGACACACTGCTCCCCTGACACACTGCCCCCTGACACACTGCCCCCTGACACACTGCACTCTGAAACACTGGTCCCCTGACACATTGGCCTCTGACACACTGCACACAGACACACTGCCCCTCTGACACACTGCCCCCGGACACACTACACCCTGACACACTGCTCCCTGACACACTGATCCCCTGACACACTGCCATCTGACACACTGCCCCCTGACACACTGCCCCCGACACACTGCCTCCTGACTCACTGCCCCTGACACACTACACCCTGACACACTGCACACTGACACACTACCGCCTGACACACTGCCCCCTGACACACAGCACTCTGACACATTGCCCCCGACACACTACACCCTAACGCACTGCCCCCTGATACAATGATCCCCTGACACATTGCCCTCTGACACACTGCCCCCTGACACACTGCCCCTTAACACACTGCCCCCTGACACACTGCTCCCCTGACTCACTGCCCCCGGCACACTGCCTCCTGACACACTGCTCCCCGAAACACTACACCCTAACACACTGCCTCCTGACACACTGCTCCCCGAAACACTACACCCTGACACACTGCCCCCTGACACATTGCCCTCTGACACGCTGCCCCACGACACACTACACCCTAACACGCTGCCTCCTGACACACTACACCCTAATACATTGCCCCCTGACACACTGATCCCCTGACACATTGCCCTCTGACACACTGCCTCCTGACACACTGCCTCCTGACACACTGCAAACTGACACACTGCCCCCTGACACACTACCCCCTGACACACTGCACTCTGACACACTGCCCCCGACACACTACACACTAACACACTGCCTCCTGACACACTGATCCCCTGACATATTGCCCCCTGACACACTACACCCTAACACACTGCCCCCTGACACACTGCCCCTGACACATTGCCCTCTGACACACTGCCCCATGACCCACTGCACTCTGCCACACTGCCCCCTGACACACTGCCCCCTGACACACTGCCCCCTGACACACTACTCCCTAACACACTGCCCCCTGACACACTGCCACCTGACACACTAGACACTAACACACTGCCCCCTGACACACTGCTCCCTGACACATTGCCCTCTGACACACTGCCCCCTGACACACTGCCCCCTGACACACTGCACTCTGACACACTGATCCCCTGACAGATTGGCCTCTGACACACTGCACACTGACACACTGCCCCCCTGACACACTGCCTCCGGACACACTACGCCCTGACAGACTGCCCCCTGACACACCACGCCCTGACACACTGCACTCTGACACACTGCCCCCGACACACTACACACTAACACACTGCCCCCTGACACACTGATCCCCTGACATATTGCCCCCTGACACACTACACCCTAACACACTGCCCCCTGACACACTGCCCCTGACACATTGCCCTCTGACACACTGCCCCATGACACACTGCACTCTGCCACACTGCCCCTGACACACTGCCCCCTGACACACTGCCCCCTGACACACTACTCCCTAACACACTGCCCCCTGACACACAGCCACCTGACACACTAGACACTAACACACTGCCCCCTGACACACTGCTCCCTGACACATTGCCCTCTGACACACTGCCCCCTGACACACTGCCCCCTGACACACTGCGCTCTGACACACTGCCCCCGACACACTACACACTAACACACTGCCCCCTGACACACTGCCACCTGACACACTACACCCTAACACACTGCCCCCTGACACACTGCCCCTGACACATTGCCCTCTGACACACTGCCCCATGACCCACTGCACTCTGCCACACTGCCCCCTGACACACTGCCCCCTGACACACTGCCCCCTGACACACTACTCCCTAACACACTGCCCCCTGACACACTGCCACCTGACACACTAGACACTAACACACTGCCCCCTGACACACTGCTCCCTGACACATTGCCCTCTGACACACTGCCCCCTGACACACTGCCCCCTGACACACTGCACTCTGACACACTGATCCCCTGACACATTGGCCTCTGACACACTGCACACTGACACACTGCCCCCCTGACACACTGCCTCCGGACACACTACGCCCTGACAGACTGCCCCCTGACACACCACGCCCTGACACACTGCACTCTGACACACTGCCCCGACACACTACACACTAACACACTGCCCCCTGACACACTGATCCCCTGACATATTGCCCCCTGACACACTACACCCTAACACACTGCCCCCTGACACACTGCCCCTGACACATTGCCCTCTGACACACTGCCCCATGACACACTGCACTCTGCCACACTGCCCCTGACACACTGCCCCCTGACACACTGCCCCCTGACACACTACTCCCTAACACACTGCCCGCTGACACACAGCCACCTGACACACTAGACACTAACACACTGCCCCCTGACACACTGCTCCCTGACACATTGCCCTCTGACACATTGCCCTCTGACACACTGCCCCATGACACACTGCACTCTGCCACACTGCCCCTGACACACTGCCCCCTGACACACTGCCCCCTGACACACTACTCCCTAACACACTGCCCGCTGACACACAGCCACCTGACACACTAGACACTAACACACTGCCCCCTGACACACTGCTCCCTGACACATTGCCCTCTGACACACTGCCCCCTGACACACTGCCCCCTGACACACTGCGCTCTGACACACTGCCCCCGACACACTACACACTAACACACTGCCCCCTGACACACTGCCACCTGACACACTACACCCTAACACACTGCCCCCTGACACACTGCTCCCTGACACATTGCCCTCTGATACACTACACCCTAACACACTGCCCCCTGACACACTGCCCCTCACATATTGCCCTCTGACACACTGCCCCATGACACACTGCACTCTGACACACTGCACTCTGACACACTGCCCCCTGGCACACTACACACTAACACACTGCCCCCTGACACACTGCTCCCTGACACATTGCCCTCTGACACACTGCCCCCTGACACACTGCCCCCTGACACACTGCACTCTGACACACTGATACCCTGACACATTGGCCTCTGACACACTATACCCTGACACACTGCCCCCTGACACACTGATCCCCTGACGCACTGCCATCTGACACATTGCCTCCTGACACACTGTCCCCGACACACTGCCTCCTGACACACTGCCCCTGACACACTACACCCTGACACACTGCACACTGACACACTGCCGCCTGACACACTGCCCCCTGACTCACAGCACTCTGACACACTGCCTCCGACACACTACACCCTAACGCACTGCCCCCTGATACAATGATCCCCTGACACATTGCCCTCAGACACACTGCCCCCTGACACACTGCCCCTTAACACACTGCCCCCTGACACACTGCTCCCCTGACACACTGCCCCCGACACAATGCCCCCTGACACACTGCCTCCTGACACACTGCCCCTGACACACTACACCCTGACACACTGCACTCTGACACACTGATCCCCTGACACATTGGCCTCTGACGCACTGCACACTGACACACTGCCCCCCTGACACACTGCCCCCGGACACACTACACCCTGACACAATGCTCCCTGACACACTGCCATCTGACACACTGCCCCCTGACCCACTGCCCCCGGCACACTGCCTCCTGACACACTGCTCCCCGAAACACTACACCCTGACATACTGCCCCCTGACACGCTGCCCCACGACACACTACACCCTAACACACTGCCGCCTGACACACTGCTCCCCTGACACATTGCCCCCGGCACACTGCCTCCTGACACACTGCTCCCCGAAACACTACACCCTGACACATTGCCCTCTGACACGCTGCCCCACGACACACTACACCCTAACACACTGCCCCCTGACACACTACACCCTAACACACTGCCCCCTGACACACTGCCCCTGACACATTGCCCTCTGACACACTGCCCCCTGACACACTGCCCCCTGACACACTGCCCCCTGACACACTACTCCCTAACACACTGCCCCCTGACACACTGCCACCTGACACACTAGACACTAACACACTGCCCCCTTACACACTGCTCCCTGACACATTGCCCTCTGACACACTGCCCCCTGACACACTGCCCCCTGACACACTGCACTCTGACACACTGATCCCCTGACACATTGGCCTCTGACACACTGCACACTGACACACTGCCCCCCTGACACACTGCCTCCGGACACACTACACCCTGACAGACTGCCCCCTGACACACCACGCCCTGACACACTGCACTCTGACACACTGCCCCCGACACACTACACACTAACACACTGCACCCTGACACACTGATCCCCTGACATATTGCCCCCTGACACACTACACCCTAACACACTGCCCCCTGACACACTACACACTAACACACTGCTCCCTGACACACTGCCCCTCACATATTGCCCTCTGACACACTGCCCCATGACACACTGCACTCTGACACACTGCACTCTGACACACTGCCCCCTGGCACACTACACACTAACACACTGCCCCCTGACACACTGCTCCCTGACACATTGCCCTCTGACACACTGCCCCCTGACACACTGCCCCCTGACACACTGCACTCTGACACACTGATACCCTGACACATTGGCCTCTGACACACTGCACACTGACACACTGCCCCCCGACACACTGCCCCAGGACACACTATACCCTGACACACTGCCCCCTGACACACTGATCCCCTGACACACTGCCATCTGACACATTGCCTCCTGACACACTGTCCCCGACACACTGCCTCCTGACACACTGCCCCTGACACACTACACCCTGACACACTGCACACTGACACACTGCCGCCTGACACACTGCCCCCTGACTCACAGCACTCTGACACACTGCCTCCGACACACTACACCCTAACGCACTGCCCCCTGATACAATGATCCCCTGACACATTGCCCTCAGACACACTGCCCCCTGACACACTGCCCCTTAACACACTGCCCCCTGACACACTGCTCCCCTGACACACTGCCCCCGACACAATGCCCCCTGACACACTGCTCCCTGACACACTGCACTCTGACACACTGATCCCCTGACACATTGGCCTCTGACGCACTGCACACTGACACAATGCTCCCTGACACACTGCCATCTGACACACTGCCCCCTGACCCAGTGCCCCCGACACACTGCCCCCTGACACACTGCTCCCCTGACTCACTGCCCCCGGCACACTGCCTCCTGACACACTGCTCCCCGAAAAACTACACCCTGACATACTGCCCCCTGACACGCTGCCCCACGACACACTACACCCTAACACACTGCCGCCTGACACACTGCTCCCCTGACACATTGCCCCCGGCACACTGCCTCCTGACACACTGCTCCCCGAAACACTACACCCTGACACACTGCCCCCTGACACATTGCCCTCTGACACGCTGCCCCACGACACACTACACCCTAACACACTGCCTCCTGACACACTGATCCCCTGACACATTGCCCTCTGACACACTGCCTCCTGACACACTGCAAACTGACACACTGCCCCCTGACAGACTACCCCCTAATACACTGCTCCCTGACACTTTGCCATCTGACACACTGCCCCCTGACACACTACCCCCTGACACACTGCACTCTGACACACTGCCCCCGACACACTACACACTAACACACTGCACCCTGACACACTGATCCCCTGACATATTGCCCCCTGACACACTACACCCTAACACACTGCCCCCTGACACACTACACACTAACACACTGCTCCCTGACACACTGCCCCTCACATATTGCCCTCTGACACACTGCCCCATGACACACTGCACTCTGACACACTGCACTCTGACACACTGCCCCCTGGCACACTACACACTAACACACTGCCCCCTGACACACTGCTCCCTGACACATTGCCCTCTGACACACTGCCCCCTGACACACTGCCCCCTGACACACTGCACTCTGACACACTGATACCCTGACACATTGGCCTCTGACACACTGCACACTGACACACTGCCCCCCGACACACTGCCCCAGGACACACTATACCCTGACACACTGCCCCCTGACACACTGATCCCCTGACACACTGCCATCTGACACATTGCCTCCTGACACACTGTCCCCGACACACTGCCTCCTGACACACTGCCCCTGACACACTACACCCTGACACACTGCACACTGACACACTGCCGCCTGACACACTGCCCCCTGACTCACAGCACTCTGACACACTGCCTCCGACACACTACACCCTAACGCACTGCCCCCTGATACAATGATCCCCTGACACATTGCCCTCAGACACACTGCCCCCTGACACACTGCCCCTTAACACACTGCCCCCTGACACACTGCTCCCCTGACACACTGCCCCCGACACAATGCCCCCTGACACACTGCTCCCTGACAGACTGCACTCTGACACACTGATCCCCTGACACATTGGCCTCTGACGCACTGCACACTGACACAATGCTCCCTGACACACTGCCATCTGACACACTGCCCCCTGACCCAGTGCCCCCGACACACTGCCCCCTGACACACTGCTCCCCTGACTCACTGCCCCCGGCACACTGCCTCCTGACACACTGCTCCCCGAAAAACTACACCCTGACATACTGCCCCCTGACACGCTGCCCCACGACACACTACACCCTAACACACTGCCGCCTGACACACTGCTCCCCTGACACATTGCCCCCGGCACACTGCCTCCTGACACACTGCTCCCCGAAACACTACACCCTGACACACTGCCCCCTGACACATTGCCCTCTGACACGCTGCCCCACGACACACTACACCCTAACACACTGCCTCCTGACACACTACACCCTAACACATTGCCCCCTGACACACTGATCCCCTGACACATTGCCCTCTGACACACTGCCTCCTGACACACTGCAAACTGACACACTGCCCCCTGACAGACTACCCCCTAATACACTGCTCCCTGACACTTTGCCATCTGACACACTGCCCCCTGACACACTACCCCCTGACACACTGCACTCTGACACACTGCCCCCGACACACTACACACTAACACACTGCTCCCTGACACACTGATCCCCTGACATATTGCCCCCTGACACACTACACCCTAACACACTGCCCCCTGACACACTGCCCCTCACATATTGCCCTCTGACACACTGCCCCATGACACACTGCACTCTGACACACTGCACTCTGACACACTGCCCCCTGGCACACTACACACTAACACACTGCCCCCTGACACACTGCTCCCTGACACATTGCCCTCTGACACACTGCCCCCTGACACACTGCCCCCTGACACACTGCACTCTGACACACTGATACCCTGACACATTGGCCTCTGACACACTATACCCTGACACACTGCCCCCTGACACACTGATCCCCTGACGCACTGCCATCTGACACATTGCCTCCTGACACACTGTCCCCGACACACTGCCTCCTGACACACTGCCCCTGACACACTACACCCTGACACACTGCACACTGACACACTGCCGCCTGACACACTGCCCCCTGACTCACAGCACTCTGACACACTGCCTCCGACACACTACACCCTAACGCACTGCCCCCTGATACAATGATCCCCTGACACATTGCCCTCAGACACACTGCCCCCTGACACACTGCCCCTTAACACACTGCCCCCTGACACACTGCTCCCCTGACACACTGCCCCCGACACAATGCCCCCTGACACACTGCCTCCTGACACACTGCCCCTGACACACTACACCCTGACACACTGCACTCTGACACACTGATCCCCTGACACATTGGCCTCTGACGCACTGCACACTGACACACTGCCCCCCTGACACACTGCCCCCGGACACACTACACCCTGACACAATGCTCCCTGACACACTGCCATCTGACACACTGCCCCCTGACCCACTGCCCCCGGCACACTGCCTCCTGACACACTGCTCCCCGAAACACTACACCCTGACATACTGCCCCATGACACGCTGCCCCACGACACACTACACCCTAACACACTGCCGCCTGACACACTGCTCCCCTGACA
Organism: Chiloscyllium plagiosum; assembly: GCF_037043375.1. Taxonomy (NCBI): domain Eukaryota; kingdom Metazoa; phylum Chordata; class Chondrichthyes; order Orectolobiformes; family Hemiscylliidae; genus Chiloscyllium; species Chiloscyllium plagiosum. The sequence continues at coordinate 12,785,117 of NW_028270181.1, read as the reverse complement.
CATTGCCCCCGGCACACTGCCTCCTGACACACTGCTCCCCGAAACACTACACCCTGACACATTGCCCTCTGACACGCTGCCCCACGACACACTACACCCTAACACACTGCCCCCTGACACACTACACCCTAACACACTGCCCCCTGACACACTGCCCCTGACACATTGCCCTCTGACACACTGCCCCCTGACACACTGCCCCCTGACACACTGCCCCCTGACACACTACTCCCTAACACACTGCCCCCTGACACACTGCCACCTGACACACTAGACACTAACACACTGCCCCCTTACACACTGCTCCCTGACACATTGCCCTCTGACACACTGCCCCCTGACACACTGCCCCCTGACACACTGCACTCTGACACACTGATCCCCTGACACATTGGCCTCTGACACACTGCACACTGACACACTGCCCCCCTGACACACTGCCTCCGGACACACTACACCCTGACAGACTGCCCCCTGACACACCACGCCCTGACACACTGCACTCTGACACACTGCCCCCGACACACTACACACTAACACACTGCACCCTGACACACTGATCCCCTGACATATTGCCCCCTGACACACTACACCCTAACACACTGCCCCCTGACACACTGCCCCTGACACATTGCCCTCTGACACACTGCCCCATGACACACTGCACTCTGCCACACTGCCCCCTGACACACTGCCCCCTGACACACTACTCCCTAACACACTGCCCCCTGACACACAGCCACCTGACACACTAGACACTAACACACTGCCCCCTGACACACTGCTCCCTGACACATTGCCCTCTGACACACTGCCCCCTGACACACTGCCCCCTGACACTCTGCACTCTGACACACTGATCCCCTGACACATTGGCCTCTGACACACTGCACACTGACACAATGCCCCCCTGACACACTGCCCCCGGACACACTACACCCTGACACACTGCCCCCTGACACACTGCCCCTTAACACACTGCCCCATGACACACTGCTCCCCTGACACACTGCTCCCTGACACACTGATCCCCTGACACACTGCCATCTGACACACTGCCCCCTGACACACTGCCCCCGACACACTGCCTCTGACACACTGCCCCTGACACACTACACCCTGACACACTGCCCCCTGACACACTGATCCCCTGACACACTGCCATCTGACACATTGACTCCTGATACACTGCCCCCGACACACTGCCTCCTGACACACTGCCCCTGACACACTACACCCTGACACACTGCACACTGACACACTGCCGCCTGACACACTGCCCCCTGACACACAGCACTCTGACACATTGCCCCCGACACACTACACCCTAACGCACTGCCCCCTGATACAATGATCCCCTGACACATTGCCCTCTGACAAACTGCCCCCTGACACACTGCCCCTTAACACACTGCCCCCTGACACACTGCTCCCCTGACACACTGCTCCCGGCACACTGCCTCCTGACACACTGCTCCCCGAAACACTACACCCTGACACATTGCCCCCTGACACATTGCCCTCTGACACGCTGCCCCACGACACACTACACCCAAACACACTGCCCCCTGAAACACTGCTCCCCTGACACATTGCCCCCGGCACACTGCCTCCTGACACACTGCTCCCTGAAACACTACACCCTGACACACTGCCCCCTGACACATTGCCCTCTGACACGCTGCCCCACGACACACTGCACCCTAACACACTGCCCCCTGACACACTACACCCTAACACATTGCCCCCTGACACACTGATCCCCTGACACATTGCCCTCTGACACACTGCCTCCTGACACACTGCAAACTGACACACTGCCCTCTGACACTTTGCCATCTGACACACTGCCCCCTGACACACTACCACCTGACACACTGCACTCTGACGCACTGCACTCTGACACACTGCCCCCGACACACTACACACTAACACACTGCTCCCTGACACTTTGCCATCTGACACACTGCCCCCTGACACACTACCCCCTGACACACTGCACTCTGACGCACTGCACTCTGACACACTGCCCCCGACACACTACACACTAACACACTGCTCCCTGACACACTGCCCCCGACACACTACACACTAACACACTGCTCCCTGACACACTGATCCCCTGACATATTGCCCTCTGACACACTGCTCCCTGACACACTGCCCCCGACACACTACACACTAACACACTGCCCCATGACACACTGCACTCTGACACACTGCCCCCTGGCACACTACACACTAACACACTGCCCCCTGACACACTGCTCCCAGACACATTGCCCTCTGACACACTGCCCCCTGACACACTGCCCCCTGACACACTGCCCCCTGACACACTGCACTCTGACACACTGCCCCCTGACACACTGCACTCTGACACACTGATCCCCTGACACATTGGCCTCTGACACACTGCACACTGACACACTGCCCCCCTGACACACTGCCCCCGGACACACTACACCCTGACGCACTGCCCCCTGACACACTGATCCCCTGACACACTGCCATCTGACACATTGCCTCCTGACACACTGCCCCCTGACACACTACTCCCTAACACACTGCCCCCTGACACACTGCCACCTGACACACTAGACACTAACACACTGCCGCCTGACACACTGCTCCCTGACACATTGCCCTCTGACACACTGCCCCCTGACACACTGCCCCCTGACACACTGCACTCTGACACACTGATCCCCTGACACATTGGCCTCTGACACACTGCACACTGACACACTGCCCCCCTGACACACTGCCCCCTGACACACTACACCCTGACACACTGCCCCCTGACACACTGCCCCTTAACACACTGCCCCATGACACACTGCTCCCCTGACACACTGTCCCCTGACACACTGCCTCCTGACACATTGCACTCTGAAACACTGATCCCCTGACACATTGGCCTCTGACACACTGCACACTGACACACTGCCCCCCTGACAAACTGCCCCCGGACACACTGCACCCTGACACACTGCTCCCTGACACACTGATCCCCTGACACACTGCCATCTGACACACTGCACCTGACACACTGCCCCCGACACACTGCCTCTGACACACTACCCCCGACACACTACACCCTGACACACTGCCCCCTGACACACTGATCCCCTGGCACACTGCCATCTGACACATTGACTCCTGATACACTGCACCCGACACACTGCCTCCTGACACACTGCCCCTGACACACTACACCCTGACACACTGCACACTGACACACTGCCGCCTGACACACTGCCCCCTGACACACTGCACTCTGACACATTGCCCCCGACACACTACACCCTAACGCACTGCCCCCTGATACAATGATCCCCTGACACATTGCCCTCTGACAAACTACCCCCTGACACACTGCCCCTTAACACACTGCCCCCTGACACACTGCTCCCGGCACACTGCCTCCTGACACACTTCTCCCCGAAACACTATACCCTGACACATTGCCCCCTGACACATTGCCCTCTGACACGCTGCCCCACGACACACTACACCCAAACACACTGCCCCCTGAAACACTGCTCCCCTGACACATTGCCCCCGGCACACTGCCTCCTGACACACTGCTCCCCGAAACACTACACCCTGACACACTGCCCCCTGACGCATTGCCCTCTGACACGCTGCCCCACGACACACTACACCCTAACAGACTGCCCCCTGACACACTACACCCTAACACATTGCCCTCTGACACACTGATCCCCTGACACATTGCCCTCTGACACACTGCCTCCTGACACACTGCCTCCTGACACACTGCCTCCTGACACTTTGCCATCTAACACACTGCTCCCTGACACACTACCCCCTGACAACTGCACTCTGACACACTGCCCCCGACACACTACACACTAACACACTGCTCCCTGACACACTGCCCCTCACATATTGCCCTCTGACACACTGCCCCATGACACACTGCACTCTGACACACTGCACTCTGACACACTGCCCCCTGGCACACTACACACTAACACACTGCCCCCTGACACACTGCTCCCTGACACATTGCCCTCTGACACACTGCCCCCGACACACTGCCCCCTGACACACTGCACTCTGACACACTGATACCCTGACACATTGGCCTCTGACACACTGCACACTGACACACTGCCCCCCGACACACTGCCCCAGGACACACTATACCCTGACACACTGCCCCCTGACACACTGATCCCCTGACACACTGCCATCTGACACATTGCCTCCTGACACACTGTCCCCGACACACTGCCTCCTGACACACTGCCCCTGACACACTACACCCTGACACACTGCACACTGACACACTGCCGCCTGACACACTGCCCCCTGACTCACAGCACTCTGACACACTGCCTCCGACACACTACACCCTAACGCACTGCCCCCTGATACAATGATCCCCTGACACATTGCCCTCAGACACACTGCCCCCTGACACACTGCCCCTTAACACACTGCCCCCTGACACACTGCTCCCCTGACACACTGCCCCCGACACAATGCCCCCTGACACACTGCTCCCTGACACACTGCACTCTGACACACTGATCCCCTGACACATTGGCCTCTGACGCACTGCACACTGACACAATGCTCCCTGACACACTGCCATCTGACACACTGCCCCCTGACCCACTGCCCCCGACACACTGCCCCCTGACACACTGCTCCCCTGACTCACTGCCCCCGGCACACTGCCTCCTGACACACTGCTCCCCGAAAAACTACACCCTGACATACTGCCCCCTGACACGCTGCCCCACGACACACTACACCCTAACACACTGCCGCCTGACACACTGCTCCCCTGACACATTGCCCCCGGCACACTGCCTCCTGACACACTGCTCCCCGAAACACTACACCCTGACACACTGCCCCCTGACACATTGCCCTCTGACACGCTGCCCCACGACACACTACACCCTAACACACTGCCTCCTGACACACTACACCCTAACACATTGCCCCCTGACACACTGATCCCCTGACACATTGCCCTCTGACACACTGCCTCCTGACACACTGCAAACTGACACACTGCAAACTGACACACTGCCCCCTGACACACTGCAATCTGACACACTGCAATCTGACACACTGCCCCCTGACAGACTACCCCCTAATACACTGCTCCCTGACACTTTGCCATCTGACACACTGCCCCCTGACACACTACCCCCTGACACACTGCACTCTGACACACTGCCCCCGACACACTACACACTAACACACTGCTCCCTGACACACTGATCCCCTGACATATTGCCCCCTGACACACTACACCCTAACACACTGCCCCCTGACACACTGCCCCTCACATATTGCCCTCTGACACACTGCCCCCTGACACACTGCCCCCTGACACACTGCACTCTGACACACTGATACCCTGACACATTGGCCTCTGACACACTACACCCTGACACACTGCCCCCTGACACACTGATCCCCTGACGCTCTGCCATCTGACACATTGCCTCCTGACACACTGTCCCCGACACACTGCCTCCTGACACACTGCCCCTGACACACTACACCCTGACACACTGCACACTGACACACTGCCGCCTGACACACTGCCCCCTGACTCACAGCACTCTGACACACTGCCTCCGACACACTACACCCTAACGCACTGCCCCCTGATACAATGATCCCCTGACACATTGCCCTCAGACACACTGCCCCCTGACACACTGCCCCTTAACACACTGCCCCCTGACACACTGCTCCCCTGACACACTGCCCCCGACACAATGCCCCCTGACACACTGCCTCCTGACACACTGCCCCTGACACACTACACCCTGACACACTGCACTCTGACACACTGATCCCCTGACACATTGGCCTCTGACGCACTGCACACTGACACACTGCCCCCCTGACACACTGCCCCCGGACACACTACACCCTGACACAATGCTCCCTGACACACTGCCATCTGACACACTGCCCCCTGACCCACTGCCCCCGGCACACTGCCTCCTGACACACTGCTCCCCGAAACACTACACCCTGACATACTGCCCCCTGACACGCTGCCCCACGACACACTACACCCTAACACACTGCCGCCTGACACACTGCTCCCCTGACACATTGCCCCCGGCACACTGCCTCCTGACACACTGCTCCCCGAAACACTACACCCTGACACATTGCCCTCTGACACGCTGCCCCACGACACACTACACCCTAACACACTGCCCCCTGACACACTACACCCTAACACACTGCCCCCTGACACACTGCCCCTGACACATTGCCCTCTGACACACTGCCCCCTGACACACTGCCCCCTGACACACTACTCCCTAACACACTGCCCCCTGACACACTGCCACCTGACACACTAGACACTAACACACTGCCCCCTTACACACTGCTCCCTGACACATTGCCCTCTGACACACTGCCCCCTGACACACTGCCCCCTGACACACTGCACTCTGACACACTGATCCCCTGACACATTGGCCTCTGACACACTGCACACTGACACACTGCCCCCCTGACACACTGCCTCCAGACACACTACACCCTGACAGACTGCCCCCTGACACACCACGCCCTGACACACTGCACTCTGACACACTGCCCCCGACACACTACACACTAACACACTGCACCCTGACACACTGATCCCCTGACATATTGCCCCCTGACACACTACACCCTAACACACTGCCCCCTGACACACTGCCCCTGACACATTGCCCTCTGACACACTGCCCCATGACACACTGCACTCTGACACACTGCCCCCTGACACACTGCCCCCTGACACACTACTCCCTAACACACTGCCCCCTGACACACAGCCACCTGACACACTAGACACTAACACACTGCCCCCTGACACACTGCTCCCTGACACATTGCCCTCTGACACACTGCCCCCTGACACACTGCACCCTGACACACTGCACTCTGACACACTGATCCCCTGACACATTGGCCTCTGACACACTGCACACTGACACACTGCCCCCCTGACACACTGCCCCCGGACACACTACACCCTAACACACTGCCCCCTGACACACTGCCCCTTAACACACTGCCCCATGACACACTGCTCCCCTGACACACTGCTCCCTGACACACTGATCCCCTGACACACTGCCATCTGACACACTGCCCCCTGACACACTGCCCCCGACACACTGCCTCTGACACACTGCCCCTGACACACTACACCCTGACACACTGCCCCCTGACACACTGATCCCCTGACACACTGCCATCTGACACATTGACTCCTGATACACTGCCCCCGACACACTGCCTCCTGACACACTGCCCCTGACACACTACACCCTGACACACTGCACACTGACACACTGCCGCCTGACACACTGCCCCCTGACACACAGCACTCTGACACATTGCCCCCGACACACTACACCCTAACGCACTGCCCCCTGATACAATGATCCCCTGACACATTGCCCTCTGACAAACTGCCCCCTGACACACTGCCCCTTAACACACTGCCCCCTGACACACTGCTCCCCTGACACACTGCTCCCGGCACACTGCCTCCTGACACACTGCTCCCCGAAACACTACACCCTGACACATTGCCCCCTGACACATTGCCCTCTGACACGCTGCCCCACGACACACTACACCCAAACACACTGCCCCCTGAAACACTGCTCCCCTGACACATTGCCCCCGGCACACTGCCTCCTGACACACTGCTCCCTGAAACACTACACCCTGACACACTGCCCCCTGACACATTGCCCTCTGACACGCTGCCCCACGACACACTGCACCCTAACACACTGCCCCCTGACACACTACACCCTAACACATTGCCCCCTGACACACTGATCCCCTGACACATTGCCCTCTGACACACTGCCTCCTGACACACTGCAAACTGACACACTGCCCCCTGACACTTTGCCATCTGACACACTGCCCCCTGACACACTACCCCCTGACACACTGCACTCTGACGCACTGCACTCTGACACACTGCCCCCGACACACTACACACTAACACACTGCTCCCTGACACTTTGCCATCTGACACACTGCCCCCTGACACACTACCCCCTGACACACTGCACTCTGACGCACTGCACTCTGTCACACTGCCCCCGACACACTACACACTAACACACTGCTCCCTGACACACTGCCCCCGACACACTACACACTAACACACTGCTCCCTGACACACTGATCCCCTGACATATTGCCCTCTGACACTCTGCTCCCTGACACACTGCCCCCGACACACTACACACTAACACACTGCCCCATGACACACTGCACTCTGACACACTGCACTCTGACACACTGCCCCCTGGCACACTACACACTAACACACTGCCCCCTGACACACTGCTCCCAGACACATTGCCCTCTGACACACTGCCCCCTGACACACTGCCCCCTGACACACTGCCCCCTGACACACTGCACTCTGACACACTGATCCCCTGACACATTGGCCTCTGACACACTGCACACTGACACACTGCCCCAGGACACACTACACCCTGACACACTGCCCCCTGACACACTGATCCCCTGACACACTGCCATCTGACACATTGCCTCCTGACACACTGTCCCCGACACACTGCCTCCTGACACACTGCCCCTGACACACTACACCCTGACACACTGCACACTGACACACTGCCGCCTGACACACTGCCCCCTGACTCACAGCGCACTGACACACTGCCTCCGACACACTACACCCTAACGCACTGCCCCCGATACAATGATCCCCCGACACATTGCCCTCTGACACACTGCCCCCTGACACACTGCCCCCTGACACACTGCACTCTGACACACTGATCCCCTGACACATTGGCCTCTGACGCACTGCACACTGACACACTGCCCCCCTGACACACTGCCCCCGGACACACTACACCCTGACACAATGCTCCCTGACACACTGCCATCTGACACACTGCCCCCTGACACACTGCCCCCGACACACTGCCTCCTGACACACTGCCCCTGACACACTACACCCTAACACACTGCACACTGACACACTGCCGCCTGACACACTGCCCCCTGACACACAGCTCTCTGACACACGGCCCCCGACACACTACAACCTAACGCACTGCCCCCTGATACAATGATCCCCTGACACATTGCCCTCTGACACACTGCCCCCTGACACACTGCCCCTTAACACACTGCCCCCTGACACACTGCTCCCCTGACACACTGCCCCCGGCACACTGCCTCCTGACACGCTGCCCCCCGAAACACTACACCCTGACACACTGCCCCCTGACACATTGCCCTCTGACACGCTGCCCCCTGACACACTACACCCTAACACATTGCCCCCTGACATACTGATCCCCTGACATATTGCCCTCTGACACACTGCCTCCTGACACACTGCCTCCTGACACACTGCAATCTGACACACTGACCCCTGACAGACTACCCCCTAACACACTGCCCCCTGACACTTTGCCATCTGACACACTGCCCCCTGACACATTACCCCCTGACACACTGCACTCTGACACACTGCCCCCGACACACTACACACTAACACACTGCCCCCTGACACGCTGATCCCCTGACATATTGCCCCCTGACACACGACACCCTAACACACTGCCCCCTGACACACTGCCCCTGACACATTGCATTCGACACACTGCCCCATGACACACTGCACTCTGACACACTGCACTCTGACACACTGGCCCCTGACACACTGCCCCATGACACATTGCACTCTGACACACTGCACTCTGACACACTGGCCCCTGACACACTGCCCCATGACACACTGCACTTTGACACACTGCACTCTGACATACTGGCCCCTGACACACTGCCCCCTGGCACACTGCACCCTGACACACTGCATACTGACACACTGCCCTCTGACACACTGCCCCCTGACAGACTGCAACCCTGACACATTGCCCCGCGGTACACTACACCCTGACACACTGCTCCCCTGACACACTGCCCCCTGACACACTGTTCTCCGTATACATTGCCCTCTGACACACTGCCCCCTGACACACTGCCCCTTGACACACTGCACTCTGACACACTGCCCCCTGACACACTACACACTAACACACTGCCCCCTGACACACTGCCACCTGACACACTACACACTAACACACTGCCCCCTGACACACTGCTCCCTGACACATTGCCCTCTGACACACTGCCCCCTGACACACTGCCCCCGACACACTGCACTCTGACACACTGATCCCCTGACACATTGGCCTCTGACACACTGCACACTGACACACTGCCCCCCTGACACACTGCCCCCGGACACACTACACCCTGACACACTGCCCCCTGACACACTGATCCCCTAACACACTGCCATCTGACACATTGCCTCCTGACACACTGCGCCCGACACACTGCCTCCTGACACACTGCCCCTGACACACTACACCCTGACACACTGCACACTGACACACTGCCGCCTGACACCCTGCCCCCTGACACACTGCCCCTTGACACACTACACCCTGACTCATTGCCCTCTGACACACTACACCCTAACACACTGCCCCTTAATACACTGCCCCCTGACACACTGCTCCCCTGACACACTGCCCCCGGCACACTGCCTCCTGACACACTGCCCCTTAATACACTGCCCCCGACACACTGCTCCCCTGACACACTGCCCCCAGCACACTGCCTCCTGACACACTGCCCCCCGAAACACTACACCCTGACACACTGCCCCCTGACACATTGCCCTCTGACACGCTGCCCCACGACACACTACACCCTAACACACTGCCCCCTGACACACTACACCCTAACACAATACCCCCTGACACACTGATCCCCTGACACATTGCCCTCTGACACACTGCCTCCTGACACACTGCCTCCTGACACACTGCACTCTGACACTCTGCCCCCGACACACTACACACTAACACACTGCCCCCTGACACACTGATCCCTTGACATATTGCCCCCTGACACACTACACCCTAACACACAGCCCTCTGGCACATTGCGAACTAACACACTGCCCCCGGATACACTGCACCCCTGACACACTGCCCCCTGACACGCTAAGCTCTGAGACACTGCCCTCTGACACACTGCCTCATGGCACACTGCACCCTGACACACTGCACTCTGACACACTGCCCCCTGACACACTACACACTAACACACTGCCCCCTGACACACTGCCACCTGACACACTACACACTAACACACTGCCCCCTGACACACTGCTCCCTGACACATTGCCCTCTGACACACTGCCCCCTGACACACTGCCCCCGACACACTGCACTCTGACACACTGATCCCCTGACACATTGGCCTCTGACACACTGCACACTGACACACTGCCCCCCTGACACACTGCCCCCGGACACACTACACCCTGACACACTGCCCCCTGACACACTGATCCCCTAACACACTGCCATCTGACACATTGCCTCCTGACACACTGCGCCCGACACACTGCCTCCTGACACACTGCCCCTGACACACTACACCCTGACACACTGCACACTGACACACTGCCGCCTGACACACTGCCCCCTGACACACAGCACTCTGACACACTGCTCCCTGACACACGACACCCTAACGCACTGCCCCCTGATACAATGATCCCCTGACACATTGCCCTCTGACACACTGCCCCCTGACACACTGCCCCTTAAAACACTGCCCCCTGACACACTGCTCCCCTGACACACTGCCCCCTGACACACTGCCCCCTGACACACTGCACTCTGACACACTGATCCCCTGACACATTGGCCTCTGACACACTGCACACTGACACACTGCCCCCCTGACACACTGCCCCCGGACACACTACACCCTGACACAATGCTCCCTGACACACTGATCCACTGACACACTGCCCCCTGACACACTGCCCCCGGCACACTGCCTCCTGACACGCTGCCCCCCGAAACACTACACCCTGACACACTGCCCCCTGACACATTGCCCTCTGACACGCTGCCCCACAACACACTACACCCTACCACACTGCCCTCTGACACACTACACCCTAACACATTGCCCTCTGACACACTGATCCCCTGACACATTGCCCTCTGACACACTGCCTCCTGACACATTGGCTCCTGACACACTGCCCCCTGACAGACTACCCCCTAACACACTGCCCCCTGACACTTTGCCATCTGACACACTGCCCCATGACACACTGCACTCTGACACACTGGCCCCTGACACACTGCCCCCTAACACACTACACCTTGACATACTGCATACTGACACACTGCAAACTGACACACTGCCCCCTGACAGACTACCCCCTAACACACTGCTCCCTCTCACTTTGCCATCTGACACACTGCCCCCTGACACGCCACCCCCTGACACACTGCACTCTGACACACTGCCCCCGACACACTACACACTAACACACTGCCTCCTGACACACTGATCCCCTGACACACTGCCCCCTGACAGACTACCCCCTAACACACTGCCCCCTGACACACTGCCCCTGACACATTGCCCTCTGACACACTGCCCCATGACACACTGCACTCTGACACACTGGTCCCTGACACACTGCCCCCTGACACACTGCACTCTGACACACTGCCCCCTGACACACTACACCCTGACACACAGCCCCTGACACACTGACCCCTGACACATTGGCCTCTAACATATTTCACACTGACACACTGCCCCCTGACACACTGCCCCCTGACACACTACTCCCTAACACACTGACCCCTGACACACTGATCCCCTTACACATTGCCCTCTGACTCACTGCCCCCTGACACACTGCCCCCTGACACCCTGCCCCCTGACACACTGCCCCTTGACACACTACACCCTGACACATTGCCCTCTGACACACTACACCCTAACACACTGCCCCTTAATACACTGCCCCCTGACACACTGCTCCCCTGACACACTGCCCCCGGCACACTGCCTCCTGACACACTGCCCCTTAATACACTGCCCCCTGACACACTGCTCCCCTGACACACTGCCCCCGGCACACTGCCTCCTGACACACTGCCCCCCGAAACACTACACCCTGACACACTGCCCCCTGACACATTGCCCTCTGACCCGCTGCCCCCTGACACACTACACCCTAACACACTGCCCCCTGACACACTACACCCTAACACAATACCCCCTGACACACTGATCCCCGGACACATTGCACTCTGACACACTGCCTCCTGACACACTGCCTCCTGACACACTGCAATTTGACACACTGACCCCTGACAGACTACCCCCTAACACACTGCCCCCTGACACTTTGCCATCTGACACACTGCCCCCTGACACACTACCCCCTGACACACTGCACTCTGACACACTGCCCCCGACAGACTACACACTAACACACTGCCCCCTGACACACTGATCCCCTGACATATTGCCCCCTGACAAACTACACCCGAACACACTGCCCCCTGACACACTGCCCCTGACACATTGCCCTCTGACACGCTGCCCCCTGACACACTACACCCTAACACACTGCCACCTGACACACTACACCCTAACGCACTGCCCCCCAATACAATGATCCCCTGACACATTGCCCTCTGACACACTGTTCTCCTGATACATTGCCCTCTGACACACTCCCCCCTGACACACTGCCCCTTGACAGACTGCACTCTGACACACTGCCCCCTGACACACTACACACTAACACACTGCCCCTTGACACACTGCCACCTGACACACTACACACTAACACACTGCCCCCTGACACACTGCTCCCTGACACATTGCCCTCTGACACACTGCCCCCTGACACACTGCCCCCGACACACTGCACTCTGACACACTGATCCCCTGACACATTGGCTTCTGACACAATGCACACTGACACACTGCCCCCCTGACACACTGCCCCCGGACACACTACACCCTGACACAATGCTCCCTGACACACTGATCCACTGACACACTGCCATCTGACACACTGCCCCCTGACCCACTGCCCCCGGCACACTGCCTCCCTGACACACTGCCCCCGAAACACTACACCCTGACACACTGCCCCCTGACACATTGCACTCTGACACGCTGCCCCACGACACACTACACCCTAACACACTGCCCCCTGACACACTACACCCTAACACATTGCCCCCTGACACACTGATCCCCAGACACATTGCCCTCTGACACACTGCCTCCTGACACACTGCCTCCTGACACACTGCAATCTGACACACTGACCCCTGACAGACTACCCCCTAACACACTGCCCCCTGACACTTTGCGGACTGAAACACTGCCCCCTGACACACTACCCCCTGACACACTGCACTCTGATGCACTGCCCCCGACACACTGCACACTAACACACAGCCCTCTGGCACGTTGCGAACTAACACACTGCCCCCAGATACACTGCACCCCTGACACACTGCCCCCTGACACACTAAGCTCTGAGACACTGCCCTCTGACACACTGCCTCATGGCACACTGCACCCTGACACACTGCATACTGACACACTGCCCCCTGACAGACTGCACCACTGACATATTGACCCACGGTACACTGCCCCCTGACACACTGCTCTCCTGATACATTGTCCTCTGACACACTGCCCCCTGACACACTGCCCCTTGACACACTGCACTCTGACACACTGCCCCCTGACACACTACACACTAACACACTGCCCCCTGACACACTGCCACCTGACACACTACACCCTAACACACTGCCCCCTGACACACTGCTCCCTGACACATGGCCCTCTGACACACTGCCCCCTGACACACTGCCACCTGACACACTGCACTCTGACACACTGATCCCCTGACACATTGGCCTCTGACACACTGCACACTGACACACGACCCCCCTGACACACTGTCCCCCGACACACTACTCCCTGACACACTGCTCCCCTGATACATTGCCCACTGACACACTGCCCCCTGACACACTACCCCCTGACACACTGCCATCTGACACATTGCCCCTGACACACTACACACTAACACACTGCTCCCTGACACACTGCCCTCTGACACATTGCCCTCTGACACACTGTCCCCTGACACACTGCCCCCTGACACGCTGCACTCTGACACACTGCCCCCTGACACACTACACCATGACCCACTGAAAACTGATACACTGCCCCCTGACGCACTGCCCCCTGACAGACTGCACCCCTGACACATTAGCGCCCGGTACACAGCCTCATGACACACTGTCCCCCGACACACTACACCCTGACACACTGCCCCCTGCCACACTGCCCCCTGACAAATTGCCCCCTGACACACTACACCCTGACACATTGCCCTCTGACACACTGGCCCCTGACACACTTCCCCCCGACACACTACACCCTGACACACTGCCCCCTGACACACTGCCCCCTGACAGACTACCCCATAACACACTGCCCCCTGACACATTGCCCTCTGACACACTGCACCACCGACACACTGCCTCCTGACACACTGCAATCTGACACACTGACCCCTGACAGACTACCCCCTAACACACTGCCCCCTGACACTTTGCCATCTGACACACTGCCCCCTGACACACTACCCCCTGACACACTGCACTCTGACACACTGCCCCCGACACACTACACACTAACACACTGCCCCCTGACACACTGATCCCCTGACATATTGCCCCCTGACACACTACACCCTAACACACTGCCCCCTGACACACTAAGCTCTGACACATTGCCCTCTGACACACTGCCCCATGACACACTGCACTCTGACACACTGCACTCTGACACACTGGCCCCTGACACACTGGCCCCTGACACACTGCACTCTGACACACTGCCCCCTGACACACTACACCCTGACACACAGCCCCTGACACACTGACCCCTGACACATTGGCCTCTAACATATTTCACACTGACACACTGCCCCCTGACACACTGCCCCCTGACACACTACTCACTAACACACTGACCCCTGACACACTGATCCCCTTACACATTGCCCTCTGACTCACTGCCCCCTGACACACTGCCCCCTGACACCCTGCCCCCTGACACACTGCCCCTTGACACACTACACCCTGACTCATTGCCCTCTGACACACTACACCCTAACACACTGCCCCTTAATACACTGCCCCCTGACACACTGCTCCCCTGACACACTGCCCCCGGCACACTGCCTCCTGACACACTGCCCCTTAATACACTGCCCCCGACACACTGCTCCCCTGACACACTGCCCCCAGCACACTGCCTCCTGACACACTGCCCCCCGAAACACTACACCCTGACACACTGCCCCCTGACACATTGCCCTCTGACACGCTGCCCCACGACACACTACACCCTAACACACTGCCCCCTGACACACTACACCCTAACACAATACCCCCTGACACACTGATCCCCTGACACATTGCCCTCTGACACACTGCCTCCTGACACACTGCCTCCTGACACACTGCACTCTGACACTCTGCCCCCGACACACTACACACTAACACACTGCCCCCTGACACACTGATCCCTTGACATATTGCCCCCTGACACACTACACCCTAACACACAGCCCTCTGGCACATTGCGAACTAACACACTGCCCCCGGATACACTGCACCCCTGACACACTGCCCCCTGACACGCTAAGCTCTGAGACACTGCCCTCTGACACACTGCCTCATGGCACACTGCACCCTGACACACTGCACTCTGACACACTGCCCCCTGACACACTACACACTAACACACTGCCCCCTGACACACTGCCACCTGACACACTACACACTAACACACTGCCCCCTGACACACTGCTCCCTGACACATTGCCCTCTGACACACTGCCCCCTGACACACTGCCCCCGACACACTGCACTCTGACACACTGATCCCCTGACACATTGGCCTCTGACACACTGCACACTGACACACTGCCCCCCTGACACACTGCCCCCGGACACACTACACCCTGACACACTGCCCCCTGACACACTGATCCCCTAACACACTGCCATCTGACACATTGCCTCCTGACACACTGCGCCCGACACACTGCCTCCTGACACACTGCCCCTGACACACTACACCCTGACACACTGCACACTGACACACTGCCGCCTGACACACTGCCCCCTGACACACAGCACTCTGACACACTGCTCCCTGACACACGACACCCTAACGCACTGCCCCCTGATACAATGATCCCCTGACACATTGCCCTCTGACACACTGCCCCCTGACACACTGCCCCTTAAAACACTGCCCCCTGACACACTGCTCCCCTGACACACTGCCCCCTGACACACTGCCCCCTGACACACTGCACTCTGACACACTGATCCCCTGACACATTGGCCTCTGACACACTGCACACTGACACACTGCCCCCCTGACACACTGCCCCCGGACACACTACACCCTGACACAATGCTCCCTGACACACTGATCCACTGACACACTGCCCCCTGACACACTGCCCCCGGCACACTGCCTCCTGACACGCTGCCCCCCGAAACACTACACCCTGACACACTGCCCCCTGACACATTGCCCTCTGACACGCTGCCCCACAACACACTACACCCTACCACACTGCCCTCTGACACACTACACCCTAACACATTGCCCTCTGACACACTGATCCCCTGACACATTGCCCTCTGACACACTGCCTCCTGACACATTGGCTCCTGACACACTGCCCCCTGACAGACTACCCCCTAACACACTGCCCCCTGACACTTTGCCATCTGACACACTGCCCCATGACACACTGCACTCTGACACACTGGCCCCTGACACACTGCCCCCTAACACACTACACCTTGACATACTGCATACTGACACACTGCAAACTGACACACTGCCCCCTGACAGACTACCCCCTAACACACTGCTCCCTCTCACTTTGCCATCTGACACACTGCCCCCTGACACGCCACCCCCTGACACACTGCACTCTGACACACTGCCCCCGACACACTACACACTAACACACTGCCTCCTGACACACTGATCCCCTGACACACTGCCCCCTGACAGACTACCCCCTAACACACTGCCCCCTGACACACTGCCCCTGACACATTGCCCTCTGACACACTGCCCCATGACACACTGCACTCTGACACACTGGTCCCTGACACACTGCCCCCTGACACACTGCACTCTGACACACTGCCCCCTGACACACTACACCCTGACACACAGCCCCTGACACACTGACCCCTGACACATTGGCCTCTAACATATTTCACACTGACACACTGCCCCCTGACACACTGCCCCCTGACACACTACTCCCTAACACACTGACCCCTGACACACTGATCCCCTTACACATTGCCCTCTGACTCACTGCCCCCTGACACACTGCCCCCTGACACCCTGCCCCCTGACACACTGCCCCTTGACACACTACACCCTGACACATTGCCCTCTGACACACTACACCCTAACACACTGCCCCTTAATACACTGCCCCCTGACACACTGCTCCCCTGACACACTGCCCCCGGCACACTGCCTCCTGACACACTGCCCCTTAATACACTGCCCCCTGACACACTGCTCCCCTGACACACTGCCCCCGGCACACTGCCTCCTGACACACTGCCCCCCGAAACACTACACCCTGACACACTGCCCCCTGACACATTGCCCTCTGACCCGCTGCCCCCTGACACACTACACCCTAACACACTGCCCCCTGACACACTACACCCTAACACAATACCCCCTGACACACTGATCCCCGGACACATTGCACTCTGACACACTGCCTCCTGACACACTGCCTCCTGACACACTGCAATTTGACACACTGACCCCTGACAGACTACCCCCTAACACACTGCCCCCTGACACTTTGCCATCTGACACACTGCCCCCTGACACACTACCCCCTGACACACTGCACTCTGACACACTGCCCCCGACAGACTACACACTAACACACTGCCCCCTGACACACTGATCCCCTGACATATTGCCCCCTGACAAACTACACCCGAACACACTGCCCCCTGACACACTGCCCCTGACACATTGCCCTCTGACACGCTGCCCCCTGACACACTACACCCTAACACACTGCCACCTGACACACTACACCCTAACGCACTGCCCCCCAATACAATGATCCCCTGACACATTGCCCTCTGACACACTGTTCTCCTGATACATTGCCCTCTGACACACTCCCCCCTGACACACTGCCCCTTGACAGACTGCACTCTGACACACTGCCCCCTGACACACTACACACTAACACACTGCCCCTTGACACACTGCCACCTGACACACTACACACTAACACACTGCCCCCTGACACACTGCTCCCTGACACATTGCCCTCTGACACACTGCCCCCTGACACACTGCCCCCGACACACTGCACTCTGACACACTGATCCCCTGACACATTGGCTTCTGACACAATGCACACTGACACACTGCCCCCCTGACACACTGCCCCCGGACACACTACACCCTGACACAATGCTCCCTGACACACTGATCCACTGACACACTGCCATCTGACACACTGCCCCCTGACCCACTGCCCCCGGCACACTGCCTCCCTGACACACTGCCCCCGAAACACTACACCCTGACACACTGCCCCCTGACACATTGCACTCTGACACGCTGCCCCACGACACACTACACCCTAACACACTGCCCCCTGACACACTACACCCTAACACATTGCCCCCTGACACACTGATCCCCAGACACATTGCCCTCTGACACACTGCCTCCTGACACACTGCCTCCTGACACACTGCAATCTGACACACTGACCCCTGACAGACTACCCCCTAACACACTGCCCCCTGACACTTTGCGGACTGAAACACTGCCCCCTGACACACTACCCCCTGACACACTGCACTCTGATGCACTGCCCCCGACACACTGCACACTAACACACAGCCCTCTGGCACGTTGCGAACTAACACACTGCCCCCAGATACACTGCACCCCTGACACACTGCCCCCTGACACACTAAGCTCTGAGACACTGCCCTCTGACACACTGCCTCATGGCACACTGCACCCTGACACACTGCATACTGACACACTGCCCCCTGACAGACTGCACCACTGACATATTGACCCACGGTACACTGCCCCCTGACACACTGCTCTCCTGATACATTGTCCTCTGACACACTGCCCCCTGACACACTGCCCCTTGACACACTGCACTCTGACACACTGCCCCCTGACACACTACACACTAACACACTGCCCCCTGACACACTGCCACCTGACACACTACACCCTAACACACTGCCCCCTGACACACTGCTCCCTGACACATGGCCCTCTGACACACTGCCCCCTGACACACTGCCACCTGACACACTGCACTCTGACACACTGATCCCCTGACACATTGGCCTCTGACACACTGCACACTGACACACGACCCCCCTGACACACTGTCCCCCGACACACTACTCCCTGACACACTGCTCCCCTGATACATTGCCCACTGACACACTGCCCCCTGACACACTACCCCCTGACACACTGCCATCTGACACATTGCCCCTGACACACTACACACTAACACACTGCTCCCTGACACACTGCCCTCTGACACATTGCCCTCTGACACACTGTCCCCTGACACACTGCCCCCTGACACGCTGCACTCTGACACACTGCCCCCTGACACACTACACCATGACCCACTGAAAACTGATACACTGCCCCCTGACGCACTGCCCCCTGACAGACTGCACCCCTGACACATTAGCGCCCGGTACACAGCCTCATGACACACTGTCCCCCGACACACTACACCCTGACACACTGCCCCCTGCCACACTGCCCCCTGACAAATTGCCCCCTGACACACTACACCCTGACACATTGCCCTCTGACACACTGGCCCCTGACACACTTCCCCCCGACACACTACACCCTGACACACTGCCCCCTGACACACTGCCCCCTGACAGACTACCCCATAACACACTGCCCCCTGACACATTGCCCTCTGACACACTGCACCACCGACACACTGCCTCCTGACACACTGCAATCTGACACACTGACCCCTGACAGACTACCCCCTAACACACTGCCCCCTGACACTTTGCCATCTGACACACTGCCCCCTGACACACTACCCCCTGACACACTGCACTCTGACACACTGCCCCCGACACACTACACACTAACACACTGCCCCCTGACACACTGATCCCCTGACATATTGCCCCCTGACACACTACACCCTAACACACTGCCCCCTGACACACTAAGCTCTGACACATTGCCCTCTGACACACTGCCCCATGACACACTGCACTCTGACACACTGCACTCTGACACACTGGCCCCTGACACACTGGCCCCTGACACACTGCACTCTGACACACTGCCCCCTGACACACTACACCCTGACACACAGCCCCTGACACACTGACCCCTGACACATTGGCCTCTAACATATTTCACACTGACACACTGCCCCCTGACACACTGCCCCCTGACACACTACTCACTAACACACTGACCCCTGACACACTGATCCCCTTACACATTGCCCTCTGACTCACTGCCCCCTGACACACTGCCCCCTGACACCCTGCCCCCTGACACACTGCCCCTTGACACACTACACCCTGACTCATTGCCCTCTGACACACTACACCCTAACACACTGCCCCTTAATACACTGCCCCCTGACACACTGCTCCCCTGACACACTGCCCCCGGCACACTGCCTCCTGACACACTGCCCCTTAATACACTGCCCCCGACACACTGCTCCCCTGACACACTGCCCCCAGCACACTGCCTCCTGACACACTGCCCCCCGAAACACTACACCCTGACACACTGCCCCCTGACACATTGCCCTCTGACACGCTGCCCCACGACACACTACACCCTAACACACTGCCCCCTGACACACTACACCCTAACACAATACCCCCTGACACACTGATCCCCTGACACATTGCCCTCTGACACACTGCCTCCTGACACACTGCCTCCTGACACACTGCACTCTGACACTCTGCCCCCGACACACTACACACTAACACACTGCCCCCTGACACACTGATCCCTTGACATATTGCCCCCTGACACACTACACCCTAACACACAGCCCTCTGGCACATTGCGAACTAACACACTGCCCCCGGATACACTGCACCCCTGACACACTGCCCCCTGACACGCTAAGCTCTGAGACACTGCCCTCTGACACACTGCCTCATGGCACACTGCACCCTGACACACTGCATACTGACACACTGCCCCCTGACACACTGCCCCCTGACAGACTGCACCACTGACATATTGACCCACGGTACACTGCCTCCTGACACACTGTCCCCCGTCACACTACACCCTGACACACTGTTCTCCTGATACATTGCTCTCTGACACACTGCCCCCTGACACAATGCCCCTTGACACACTGCACTCTGACACACTGCCCCCTGACACACTGCCACCTGACACACTACACCCGAACGCACTGCCCCCTGATACAATGATCCCCTGACACATTGCCCTCTGACACACTGCCCTTGACACGCTGCCCCTTAACACACTGCCCCCTGACACACTGCTCCCCTGACACACTGCCCCCTGACACACTGTTCTCCTGATACATTGCCCTCTGACACACTCCCCCCTGACACACTGCCCCTTGACAGACTGCACTCTGACACACTGTCCCCTGACACACTACACACTAACACACTGCCACGTGACACACTGCCCCCGACACACTGCCCCCTGACACACTGTTCTCCTGACACATTGCCCTCTGACACACTGCCCCCTGACACACTGCCCCCGACACACTGCACTCTGACACACTGATTCCCTGACACATTGGCCAATGACACACTGCACACTGACACACTGCCCCCCTGACACACTGCCCCCGGACACACCGCCCCCTGACACACTGATCCCCTGACACACTGATCCCCTGACACACTGCCATCTGACACACTGCTCCCTGATACACTGCCCCCGACACACTGCCTCCTGACACACTGCCCCTGACACACTACACCCTGACACACTGCACACTGACACACTGCCGCCTGACACACTGCCCCCTGACACACTGCCCACGACACACTACACCCTAACGCACTGCCCCCTGACACACTGCTCCCAGACACATTGCCCTCTGACACACTGCCCCCTGACATACTGCCCCCGACACACTGCACTCTGACACACTGATCCCCTGACACATTGGCCTCTGATATACTGCACACTGACACACTGCCCCCCTGACACACTGCCCCCGGACACACTACACCCTCACACACTTCCCCCTGACACACTGATCCCCTGACACATCGCCATGTGACACACTGCCCCCTGACACACTGCCCCTTAACACACTGCCCCCTGACACACTGCTCCCCTGACACACTGCCCCCGGCACACTGCCTCCTGACACACTGCCCCTTGACACACTGCACTCTGACACACTGCCCCCTGACACACTACACACTAACACACTGCCCCCTGACACACTGCCACCTGACACACTATACCCTAACACACTGCCCCCTGACACACTGCTCCCTGACACACTGCCCCCGACACAATACACCCTAACGCACTGCCCCCTGATACAATGATCCCCTGACACATTGCCCTCTGACACACTGCCCCCTGACACACTGCTCCCCTGACACACTGCCCCCGGCACACTGCCTCCTGACACACTGCCCCCCGAAACACTACACCCTGACACACTGCCCCCTGACACATTGCCCTCTGACACGCTGCCCCACGACACACTACACCCTAACACATTGCCCCCTGACAGACTGATCCCCTGACACATTGCCCTCTGACACACTGCCTCCTGACACACTGCCTCCTGACACACTGCAATCTGACACACTGCCCCCTGACAGACTACCCCCTAACACACTGCCCCTTGACACTTTGCCATCTGACACACTGCCCCCTGACACACTACCCCCTGACACACTACCCCCTGACACACTGCACTCTGACACACTGCCCCATGACACACTACACCCTAACACACAGCCCTCTGGCACATTGCGAACTAACACACTGCCCCCAGATACACTGCACCCCTGACACACTGCCCCCTGACACACTAAGCTCTGAGACACTGCCCTCTGACACACTGCCTCATGGCACACTGCCCCCTGACACACTGCATACTGACAGACTGCACCACTGACATATTGACCCACGGTACACTGCCTCCTGACACACTGTCCCCCGACACACTACACCCTGACACACTGTTCTCCTGATACATTGCCCTCTGACACACTGCCCCATGACACACTGCCCCTTGACACACTGCACTCTGACACACTGCCCCCTGACACACTACACACTAACACACTGCCCCCTGACACACTGCCACCTGAAACACTACACCCTAACA
This sequence comes from Chiloscyllium plagiosum, assembly GCF_037043375.1. Taxonomy (NCBI): domain Eukaryota; kingdom Metazoa; phylum Chordata; class Chondrichthyes; order Orectolobiformes; family Hemiscylliidae; genus Chiloscyllium; species Chiloscyllium plagiosum. Next base: position 12,760,660 of record NW_028270181.1, on the reverse strand, counting down.
CACTGCCCTCTGACACACTGCTCGCTGACACATTGCCCTCTGACACACTGCCCCCTGACACACTGCCCCCTGACATACTGCACTCTGACACACTGATCCCCTGACACATTGGCCTCTGACACACTGCACACTGACACACTGCCCCCCTGACACACTGCCCCCGGACCCACTACACCCTGACACACTGCCCCCTGACACACTGATCCCCTGACACACTGCCATCAGACACATTGCCTCCTGACACACTGCCCCGGACACACTGCCTCCTGACACACTGCCCCTGACACACTACACCCTGACACACTGCACACTGACACACTGCCGCCCGACACACTGCCCCCTGACACACAGCACTCTGACACACTGCCTCCGACACACTACACCCTAACGCACTGCCCCCTGATACAATGATCCCCTGACACATTGCCCTCTGACACACTGCCCCCTGACACACTGCCCCTTAACACACTGCCCCCTGACACACTGCTTCCCTGACACACTGCCCCCTGACACACTGCCCCCTGACACACTGCACTCTGACACACTGATCCCCTGACACATTGGCCTCTGACACACTGCACACTGACACACTGTCCCCCTGACACACTGCCCCCGGACACACTACACCCTGACACAATGCCCCCTGACACTTTGATCCCCTGACACACTGCCATCTGACACACTGCCTCCTGACACACTGCCCCTGACACACTACACCCTGACACACTGCACACTGACACACTGCCACCTGACACACTGCCCCCTGACACACTGCCCACGACACACTACACACTAACGCACTGCCCCCTGACACACTGCTCCCAAACACATTGCCCTCTGACACACTGCCCCCTGACACACTGCCCCCGACACACTGCACTCTGACACACTGATCCCCTGACACTTTGGCCTCTGACACACTGCACACTGACACACTGCCCCCCTGACACACTGCCCCCGGACTCACTACACCCTGACACACTGCCCCCTGACACACTGATCCCCTGACACACTGCCATCTGACACACTGCCCTCTGATACACTGCCCCTGATACACTGCCTCCTGTCACACTGTCCCTGAAACACTACACCCTGACACATTGCCCTCTGACACACTGCCCCCTGACACACTGCCCCCGGACACACTACACCCTGACACAATGCTCCCTGACACACTGATCCACTGACACACTGCCATCTGACACACTGCCCCCTGACCCACTGCCCCCGGCACACTGCCTCCCTGACACACTGCCCCCGAAACACTACACCCTGACACACTGCCCCCTGACACATTGCCCTCTGACACGCTGCCCCACGACACACTACACCCTAACACACTGCCCCCTGACACACTACACCCTAACACATTGCCCCCTGACACACTGATCCCCAGACACATTGCCCTCTGACACACTGCCTCCTGACACACTGCCTCCTGACACACTGCAATCTGACACACTGACCCCTGACAGACTACCCCCTAATACACTGCCCCCTGACACTTTGCCATCTGAAACACTGCCCCCTGACACACTACCCCCTGACACACTGCACTCTGATGCACTGCCCCCGACACACTGCACACTAACACACAGCCCTCTGGCACGTTGCGAACTAACACACTGCCCCCAGATACACTGCACCCCTGACACACTGCCCCCTGACACACTAAGCTCTGAGACACTGCCCTCTGACACACTGCCTCATGGCACACTGCATACTGACACACTGCCCCCTGACAGACTGCACCACTGACATATTGACCCACGGTACACTGCCTCCTGACACACTGTCCCCCGACATACTACACCCTGACACACTGTTCTCCTGATACATTGTCCTCTGACACACTGCCCCCTGACACACTGCCCCTTGACACACTGCACTCTGACACACTGCCCCCTGACACACTACACACTAACACACTGCCCCCTGACACACTGCCACCTGACACACTACACCCTAACACACTGCCCCCTGACACACTGCTCCCTGACACATGGCCCTCTGACACACTGCCCCCTGACACACTGCCACCTGACACACTGCACTCTGACACACTGATCCCCTGACACATTGGCCTCTGACACACTGCACACTGACACACGACCCCCCTGACACACTGTCCCCCGACACACTACACCCTGACACACTGCTCCCCTGATACATTGCCCACTGACACACTGCCCCCTGACACACTACCCCCTGACACACTGCCATCTGACACATTGCCCCTGACACACTACACACTAACACACTGCTCCCTGACACACTGCCCTCTGACACATTGCCCTCTGACACACTGTCCCCTGACACACTGCCCCCTGACACGCTGCACTCTGACACACTGCCCCCTGACACACTACACCATGACCCACTGAAAACTGATACACTGCCCCCTGACGCACTGCCCCCTGACAGACTGCACCCCTGACACATTAGCGCCCGGTACACAGCCTCATGACACACTGTCCCCCGACACACTACACCCTGACACACTGCCCCCTGCCACACTGCCCCCTGACAAATTGCCCCCTGACACACTACACCCTGACACATTGCCCTCTGACACACTGCCCCCTGACACACTGCCCCCTGACAGACTACCCCATAACACACTGCCCCCTGACACATTGCCCTCTGACACACTGCACCACCGACACACTGCCTCCTGACACACTGCAATCTGACACACTGACCCCTGACAGACTACCCCCTAACACACTGCCCCCTGACACTTTGCCATCTGACACACTGCCCCCTGACACACTACCCCTTGACACACTGCACTCTGACACACTGCCCCCGACACACTACACACTAACACACTGCCCCCTGACACACTGATCCACTGACATATTGCCCCCTGACACACTACACCCTAACACACTGCCCCCTGACACACTGCCCCTGACACATTGCCTTCTGACACACTGCCCCATGACACACTGCACTCTGACACACTGCACTCTGACACACTGGTCCCTGACACACTGGCCCCTGACACACTGCACTCTGACACACTGCCCCCTGACACACTACACCCTGACACACAGCCCCTGACACACTGACCCCTGACACATTGGCCTCTAACATATTTCACAATGACACACTGCCCCCTGACACACTGCCCCCTGACACACTACTCACTAACACACTGACCCCTGACACACTGATCCCCTTACACATTGCCCTCTGACTCACTGCCCCCTGACACACTACACCCTGACACCCTGCCCCCTGACACACTGCCCCTTGACACACTACACCCTGACTCATTGCCCTCTGACACACTACACCCTAACACACTGCCCCTTAGTACACTGCCCCCTGACACACTGCTCCCCTGACACACTGCCCCCGGCACACTGCCTCCTGACACACTGCCCCTTAATACACTGCCCCCTGACACACTGCTCCCCTGACACACTGCCCCCAGCACACTGCCTCCTGACACACTGCCCCCCGAAACACTACACCCTGACACACTGCCCCCTGACACATTGCCCTCTGACACACTGCCTCCTGACACACTGCCTCCTGACACACTGCACTCTGACACTCTGCCCCCGACACACTACACACTAACACACTGCCCCCTGACACACTGACCCCTGACAGACTACCCCCTAACACACTGCCCCCTGACACTTTGCCATCTGACACACTGCCCCCTGACACACTACCCCCTGACACACAGCACTCTGACACACTGCCTCCGACACACTACACCCTAACGCACTGCCCCCTGATACAATGATCCCCTGACACATTGCCCTCTGACACACTGCCCCCTGACACACTGCCCCTTAACACACTGCCCCCTGACACACTGCTTCCCTGACACACTGCCCCCTGACACACTGCCCCCTGACAGACTGCACTCTGACACACTGATCCCCTGACACATTGGTCTCTGACACACTGCACACTGACACACTGCCCCCCTGACACACTGCCCCCGGACACACTACACCCTGACACAATGCCCCCTGACACACTGATCCCCTGACACACTGCCATCTGACACACTGCCTCCTGACACACTGCCCCTGACACACTACACCCTGACACACTGCACACTGACACACTGCCCCCTGACACACTGCCCCCTGACACACTGCCCACGACACACTACACCCTAACGCACTGCCCCCTGACACACTGCTCCCTAACACATTGCCCTCTGACACACTGCCCCCTGACACACTGCCCCCGACACACTGCACTCTGACACACTGATCCCCTGACACTTTGGCCTCTGACACACTGCACACTGACACACTGCCCCCCTGACACACTGCCCCCGGACTCACTACACCCTGACACACTGCCCCCTGACACACTGATCCCCTGACACACTGCCATCTGACACACTGCCCCCTGATACACTGCCCCTGATACACTGCCTCCTGTCACACTGTCCCTGAAACACTACACCCTGATACATTGCCCTCTGACACACTGCCCCCTGACACACTGCCCCTTAACACACTGCCCCCTGACACACTGCTCCCCTGACACACTGCCCCCGGCACACTGCCTCCTGGCACACTGCCCCTTGACACACTGCCCCCGACACACTGCCCCCTGACAGACTACCTCCTGACACACTGCCCCCTGACACACTGCCACCTGACACACTACACCCCAACACACTGCCCCCTGACACACAGCTCCCTGACACACTGCCCCCGACACAATACACCCTAACGCACTGCCCCCTGATACAATGATCCCCTGACACATTGCCCTCTGACACACTACCCCCTGACACACTGCCCCTTAACACACTGCCCCCTGACACACTGCTCCCCTGACACACTGCCCCCGGCACACTGCCTCCTGACACACTGCCCCCCGAAACACTACACCCTGACACACTGCCCCCTGACACATTGCCCTCTGACACGCTGCCCCCTGACACACTACACCCTAACACATTGCCCCCTGACACACTGATCCCCTGACACATTGCCCTCTGACACACTGCCTCCTGACACACTGCCTCCTGACACACTGCAATCTGACACACTGCCCCCTGACAGACTACCCCCTAACACACTGCCCCCTGACACTTTGCCATCTGACACACTGCCCCCTGACACACTACCCCCTGACACACTACCCCCTGACACACTGCAGTCTGACACACTGCCCCCGACACACTACACACTAACACACTGCCCACTGACACACTGATCCCCTGACATATTGCCCCCAGACACACTACACCCTAACATACAGCCCTCTGGCACATTGCGAACTAACTCACTGCCCCCAGATACACTGCACCCCTGACACACTGCCCCCTGACACACTAAGCTCTGAGACACTGCCCTCTGACACACTGCCTCATGGCACACTGAACCCTGACACACTGCATACGGACACACTGCCCCCTGACATACTGCCCCCTGACAGACTGCACCACTGACATATTGACCCACGGTACACTGCCTCCTGACACACTGTCCCCCGTCACACTACACCCTGACACACTGTTCTCCTGATACATTTCCCTCTGACACACTGCCCCCTGACACACTGCCCCTTGACACACTGCACTCTGACACACTGCCCCCGACACACTACACACTAACACACTGCCCCCTGACACACTGCCACCTGACACTCTAAACCCTAACACACTGCCCACTGACACACTGCTCCCTGACACATTGCCCTCTGACACACTGCCCCCTGACACACTGCCCCCTGACATACTGCACTCTGACACACTGATCCCCTGACACATTGGCCTCTGACACACTGCACACTGACACACTGCCCCCCTGACACACTGCCCCCGGACACACTACACCCTGACACACTGCCCCCTGACACACTGATCCCCTGACACACTGCCATCTGACACATTGCCTCCTGACACACTGCCCCGGACAAACTGCCTCCTGACACACTGCCCCTGACACACTACACCCTGACACACTGCACACTGACACACTGCCGCCTGACACACAACACTCTGACACACTGCCTCCGACACACTACACCCTAACGCACTGCCGCCTGATACAATGATCCCCTGACACATTGCCCTCTGACACAATGCCCCCTGACACACTGCCCCTTAACACACTGCCCCCTAACACACTGCTCCCCTGACACACTGCCCCCTGACACACTGCCCCCTGACACACTGCACTCTGACACACTGATCCCCTGACACATTGGCCTCTGACACACTGCACACTGACACACTGCCCCCCTGACACACTGCCCCCGGACACACTACACCCTGACACACTGCCCCCTGACACACTGATCCCCTGACACACTGCCATCTGACACACTGCCCCCTGATACACTGCCCCCGACACACTGCCCCCCTGACACACTGCCCCTGACACACTACACCCTAACGCACTGCCCCCTGATATAATGATCCCCTGACACATTGCCCTCTGATACACTGCCCCCTGACACACTGCCCCTTAACACACTGCCCCCTGACACACTGCTCCCCTGACACACTTCCTCCGGCACACTGCCTCCTGACACACTGCCCCTTGACACACTGCACTCTGACACACTGCCCCCTGACACACTACACACTAACGCACTGCCCCCTGACACACTGCCACCTGACACACTACACCCTAACACACTGCCCCCTGACACACTGCTCCCTGACACACTGCCCCCGACACAATACACCCTAACGCACTGCCCCCTGATACAATGATCCCCTGACACATTGCCCTCTGACACACTGCCCCCTGACACACTGCCACCTGACACACTACACCCTAACGCACTGCCCCCTGATACAATGATCCCCTGACACATTGCCCTCTGACACACTGCCCCCTGACACACTGCCCCTTAACACACTGCCCCCTGACACGCTGCTCCCCTGACCCACTGCCCCCGGCACACTGCCTCCTGACACACTGCCCCCCGAAACACTACACCCTGACACACTGCCCCCTGACACATTGCCCTCTGACACGCTGCCCCACGACACACTACACCCTAACACACTGCCCCCTGACACACTACACCCTAACACATTGCCCCCTGACACACTGATCCCCTGACACATTACCCTCTGACACATTGCCTCCTGACACACTGCCTCCTGACACACTGCAATCTGACACACTGCCCCCTGACAGACTACCCCCTAACACACTGCCCCCTGACACTTTTCCATCTGACACACTGCCCCCTGACACACTACCCCCTGACACACTGCACTCTGACACACTGCCCCCGACACACTACACACTAACACACTGCCCCCTGACACACTGATCCCCTGACATATTGCCCCCTGACACACTACACCCTAACATACAGCCCCTGACACACTGCACTCTGACACACTGCACTCTGACACACTGCCCCATGACACACTACACCCTAACACACAGCCCTCTGGCACATTGCGAACTAACACACTGCCCCCAGATACACTGCACCCCTGACACACTGCCCCCTGACACACTAAGCTCTGAGACACTGCCCTCTGACACACTGCCTCATGGCACACTGCACCCTGACACACTGCATACTGACACACTGCCCCCTGACACACTGCCCCCTGACAGACTGCATCACTGACATATTGACCCACGGTACACTGCCTCCTGACACACTGTCCCCCGACACATTACACCCTGACACACTGTTCTCCTGATACATTGCCCTCTGACACACTGCCCCCTCACACACTGCCCCTTGACACACTGCACTCTGACACACTGCCCCCTGACACACTACACACTAACACACTGCCCCCTGACACACTGCCACCTGACACACTACACCCTAACACACTGCCCCCTGACACACTGCTCCCTGACACACTGCCCCCTGACATACTGCACTCTGACACACTGATCCCCTGACACATTGGCCTCTGACACGCTACACCCTGACACACTGCCCCCTGACACACTGATCCCCTGACGCACTGCCATCTGACACATTGCCTCCTGACACACTGCCCCCGACACACTGCCTCCTGACACACTGCCCCTGACACACTGCACCCTGACACACTGCACACTGACACACTGCCGCCTGACACACTGCCCCTTGACACACTGCACTCTGACACACTGCACCCTGACACACTACACACTAACACACTGCTTCCTGACACACTGCCACCTGACTCACTACACCCTAACACACTGCCCCCGACACACTGCTCCCTGACACATTGCCCTCTGACACACTGCCCCCTGACACACTGCCCCCTGACACACTGCCCCCTGACACACTGATCCCCTGACACATTGGCCTCTGACACGCAGCACACTGACACACTGCCCCCCTGACACACTACCCCCGGACACACTACACCCTGACACACTGCCCCCTGACACACTGCCCCCTGACACACTGATCCCCTGACACACTGCCATCTGACACATTGCCTCCAGACACACTGCCCCCGACACACTGCCTCCTGACACACTGCCCCTGACACACTACACCCTGACACACTGCACACTGACACACTGCCGCCTGACACACTGCCCCCTGACACACAGCACTCTGACACACTGCCTCCGACACACTACACCCTAACGCACTGCCCCCTGATACAATGATCCCCTGACACACTGCCCCGTAACACACTGCACCCTGACACACTGCTCCCCTGACACACTGCCCCCTGACACACTGCACTCTGACACACTGATCCCCTGACACATTGGCCTCTGACACACTGCACACTGACACACTGCCCCCCTGACACACTGCCCCAGGCGCACTGCCTCCTGACACACTGCCCCCCGAAACACTACACCCTGACACACTGCCCCCTGACACATTGATCCCCTGACACACTGCCATCTGACACACTGCCCCCGATACACTGCCCCCGACACACTGCCTCCTGACACACTGCCCCTTGACACACTACACCCTGACACATTGCCCTCTGGCACATTGCAAACTAACACACTGCCCCCAGATACACTGCACCCCTGACACACTGCCCCCTGACACACTGCCCCCTGACAGACTGCAACCCTGACACATTGCCCCGCGGTGCACTGACTCCTGACACAGTGTCCCCCGACACACTACACCCTGACACTCTGTTCTCCTGATACATTGCCCTCTGACACACTGCCCTCTGACACATTGCCCCTTGACACACTGCACTCTGACACACTGCCCCCTGACACACTACACCCTAACGCACTGCCCCCTGACACACTGCCACCTGACAGACTACACCCTAACACACTGCCCACTGACACACTGCTCCCTGACACATTGCCCTCTGACACACTGCCCCCTGACACACTGCCCCCTGACACACTGCACTCTGACACACTGATCCCCTGACACATTGGCCTCTGACACACTGCACACTGACACACTGCCCCCCTGACACACTGCCCCCGGACACACTACACCCTGACACACTGCCCCCTGACACACTGATCCCCTGACACACTGCCATCTGACACACTGCCCCCTGACACACTGCCCCCGACACACTGCCTCCTGACACACTGCCCCTGACACACTACACCCTGACACACTGCACACTGACACACTGCCGCCTGACACACTGCCCCCTGACACACAGCACTCTGACACACTGCCTCCGAGACACTACACCCTAACGCACTGCCCCCTGATACAATGATCCCCTGACACATTGCCCTCTGACACACTGCCCCCTGACACACTGCCCCTTAACACACTGCCCCCTAACACACTGCTCCCCTGACACACTGCCCCCTGACACACTGCCCCCTGACACACTGCACTCTGACACACTGATCCCCTGACACATTGGCCTCTGACACACTGCACACTGACACACTGCCCCCCTGACACACTGCCCCCGGACACACTACACCCTGACACAATGCTCCCTGACACACTGACCCTTAACACACTGCCCCCTGACACACTGCACTCTGACACACTGTTCCCCTGACACATTGGCCTCTGACACACTGCACACTGACACACTGCCCCCCTGACACACTGCCCCAAGACACACTACACCCTGACACACTGCCCCCTGACACACTGATCCCCTGACACACTGCCATCTGACACACTGCCCCCTGACACACTGCCCCTGAACACACTGCCTCTTGACACACTGCCCTGACACACTACACTCTGACACACTGCACACTGACACACTGCCCCCTGACACACTGTCCCCTGACACACAGCACTCTGACACACTGCCCCCTGACACACTGTCCCCTGACACACAGCACTCTGACACACTGCCCTCTGACACACTACACCATGACCCACTGAAAACTGACACACTGCCCCCTGACGCACTGCCACCTGACAGACTGCACCCCTGACACATTAGCGCCCGGTACACAGCCTCCTGACACACTGTCCCCCGACACACTACGCCCTGACGCACTGCCCCCGACACACTGCCCCCTGACAGACTACCTCCTGACACACTGCATACTGACACACTGTCCCCTGACACACTACCCCCTGACACACGGCACTCTGACACACTGCCCCCGACACACTACACACTAACACACTGCCCCCTGACACACTGACCCCCTGACATATTGCCCCCGACACACTACACCCTAACACACTGCCCCCTGACACACTGCCCCTGACACATTGCCCTCTGACACACTGCCCCATGACACACTGCACTCTGACACACTGCACTCTGACACTCTGGCCCCTGACACACTGCCCCCTGACACATTGCCCTCTGACACACTGCCCGATGACACTCTGCACTCTGACACACTGCCCCCGACACACTGTCCCCTGACACACTACCCCCTAACACACTGACCCCTGACACACTGATCCCCTTACACATTGCCCTCTGACTCACTGCCCCCTGACACACTGCCCCCTGACACTCTGCCCCTTGACACACTACACCCTGACACATTGCCCTCTGACACATTGCGAACTAACAAACTGCCCTCAGATACACTGCACACCTGACACACTGCCCCCTGGCACACTGCACCCTGACACACTGCATACTGACACACTGCCCCCTGACACACTGCCCCCTGACAGACTGCAACCCTGACACATTGCCCCGTGGTACACTGCCTCCTGACACACTGTCCCCCGACACCCTACACCCTGACACACTGCTCTCCTGATACATTGCCCACTGACACACAACCCCCTGATACACTGCACCCTGACACACTGCACTCTGACACATTGCCCCCTGACACACTACACACTAACACACTGCCCCCTGACACACTGCCATCTGACACACTACACACTAACACACTGCCCCCTGACACACTGCCCCCTGACACATTGCCCTCTGACACACTGTCCCCCGACACACTACGCCCTGACACACTGCCCCCTGACACACTGCCCCCTGACAAATTGCCCCCTGACACACTACACCCTGACACATTGCCCCATGACACACTGCACTCTGACACACTGCCCCCTGACACACTGCCCCCTGACACATTGCCCTCTGACACACTGCCCCATGACACACTGCACTCTGACACACTGGCCCCTGACACGCTGCCCCCTGACACACTACACCCTAACACACTGTCCCCTGACACACTGCCCCCTGACACATTACCCTCTGACACACTGCCCCATGACATACTGCACTCTGATACACAACACCCTGACACACAGCCCCTGACACACTGACCCCTGACACATTGGCCTCTGACACACTTCACACTGACACACTGCCCCCTGACACACTGCCCCCTGGCACACTGCACCCTGACACACTGCATACTGACACACTGCCCCCGGACACACTGCCCCCGACACACTGCCCCCTGACAGACTGCAACCCTGACACATTGCCCCGCGGTACACTGCCTCCTGACACACTGTCCCCTGACACACTACACCCTGACACACAGCCCCCTGACACACTGCCCCCTGACACACTACTCCCTAACACACTGACCCCTGACACACTGATCCCCTTACACATTGCCCTCTGACTCACTGCCCCCTGACACACTGCCCCCTGACACCCTGCTCCCTGACACACTGCCCCTTGACACACTACACCCTGACACATTGCCCTCTGGCACATTGCGAACTAACACACTGCCCTCAGATACACTGCACACCTGACACACTGCCCCCTGGCAGACTGCAACCCTGACACACTGCATACTGACACACTGCCCCCTGACACACTGCCTCCTGATAGACTGCAACCCTGACACATTGCCCCGCGGTACACTCCCTCCTGACACACTGTTCCCCGACACACTACACCCTGACACACTGCTCTCCTGATACATTGCCCACTGACACACTGCCCGCTGATACACTGCACCCTGACACACTGCACTCTGACACATTGCCCCCTGACACACTACACACTAACACACTGCCCCCTGACACACTGCCCCCGACACATTGCCCTCTGACACACTGTCCCCCGACACACTACGCCCTGACACACTGCCCCATGACACACTGCCCCCTGACAAATTGCCCCCTCACACACTACACCCTGACACATTGCCCTCTGACACACTGCACTCTGACACACTGCCCCCGACACACTGCCCCCTGACAGACTGCAACCCTGACACATTGCCCCGCGGTACACTGCCTCCTGACACACTGTCCCCTGACACACTACACCCTGACACACAGCCCCCTGACACACTGCCCCCTGACACACTACTCCCTAACACACTGACCCCTGACACACTGATCCCCTTACACATTGCCCTCTGACTCACTGCCCCCTGACACACTGCCCCCTGACACCCTGCTCCCTGACACACTGCCCCTTGACACACTACACCCTGACACATTGCCCTCTGGCACATTGCGAACTAACACACTGCCCTCAGATACACTGCACACCTGACACACTGCCCCCTGGCAGACTGCAACCCTGACACACTGCATACTGACACACTGCCCCCTGACACACTGCCACCTGATAGACTGCAACCCTGAGACACATTGCCCCGCGGTACACTCCCTCCTGACACACTGTTCCCCGACACACTACACCCTGACACACTGCTCTCCTGATACATTGCCCACTGACACACTGCCCGCTGATACACTGCACCCTGACACACTGCACTCTGACACATTGCCCCCTGACACACTACACACTAACACACTGCCCCCTGACACACTGCCCCCGACACATTGCCCTCTGACACACTGTCCCCCGACACACTACGCCCTGACACACTGCCCCATGACACACTGCCCCCTGACAAATTGCCCCCTCACACACTACACCCTGACACATTGCCCTCTGACACACTGCACTCTGACACACTGCCCCCTGACACACTGCCCCCTGACACATTGCACTCTGACACACTGGCCCCTGACACGCTGCCCCATGACATACTGCACTCTGACACACAACACCCTGACACACAGCCCCTGACACACTGACCCCTGACACATTGGCCTCTGACACACTTCACACTGACACACTGCCCCCTGACACACTGCCCCCTGGCACACTGCACCCTGACACACTGCATACTGACACACTGCCCCCTGACACACTGCCCCCTGACACACTGCCCCCTGACAGACTGCAACCCTGACACATTGCCCCGCGGTACACTGCCTCCTGACACACTGTCCCCTGACACACTACACCCTGACACACAGCCCCCTGACACACTGCCCCCTGACACACTACTCCCTAACACACTGACCCCTGACACACTGATCCCCTTACACATTGCCCTCTGACTCACTGCCCCCTGACACACTGCCCCCTGACACCCTGCTCCCTGACACACTGCCCCTTGACACACTACACCCTGACACATTGCCCTCTGGCACATTGCGAACTAACACACTGCCCTCAGATACACTGCACACCTGACACACTGCCCCCTGGCAGACTGCAACCCTGACACACTGCATACTGACACACTGCCCCCTGACACACTGCCTCCTGATAGACTGCAACCCTGACACATTGCCCCGCGGTACACTCCCTCCTGACACACTGTTCCCCGACACACTACACCCTGACACACTGCTCTCCTGATACATTGCCCACTGACACACTGCCCGCTGATACACTGCACCCTGACACACTGCACTCTGACACATTGCCCCCTGACACACTACACACTAACACACTGCCCCCTGACACACTGCCCCCGACACATTGCCCTCTGACACACTGTCCCCCGACACACTACGCCCTGACACACTGCCCCATGACACACTGCCCCCTGACAAATTGCCCCCTCACACACTACACCCTGACACATTGCCCTCTGACACACTGCACTCTGACACACTGCCCCCTGACACACTGCCCCCTGACACATTGCACTCTGACACACTGGCCCCTGACACGCTGCCCCCTGACACACTACACCCTAACACACTGTCCCCTGACACACTGCCCCCTGACACATTACCCTCTGACACACTGCCCCATGACATACTGCACTCTGACACACAACACCCTGACACACAGCCCCTGACACACTGACCCCTGACACATTGGCCTCTGACACACTTCACACTGACACACTGCCCCCTGACACACTGCCCCCTGGCACACTGCACCCTGACACACTGCATACTGACACACTGCCCCCTGACACACTGCCCCGTGACACACTGCCCCCTGACAGACTGCAACCCTGACACATTGCCCCGCGGTACACTGCCTCCTGACACACTGTCCCCTGACATACTACACCCTGACACACTGCTCTCCTGATACATTGCCCTCAGACACACTGTCCCCTGACACACTGCCCCGTGACACGCTGCACTCTGACACACTGCCCCCTGACACACTACACCATGACCCACTGAAAACTGACACACTGCCCCCTGACGCACTGCCCCCTGACAGACTGCACCCCTGACACATTAGCGCCCGGTACACTGCCCACTGACACACTGTCCCCCGACACACTACGCCCTGACACACTGCCCCCTGACACACTGCCCCCTGACAAATTGCCCCCTCACACACTACACCCTGACACATTGCCCTCTGACACACTGCACCCTGACACACTGCCCCCTGACACACTGCCCCCTGACACATTGCCCTCTGTCACACAGCCCCATGACACATTGCACTCTGACACACTGGCCCCTGACTCACTGCCCCCTGACACACTACACCCTGACACACTGCATACTGACACACTGCCCCCTGACACACTGCCCCCTGACACACTGCCCCCTGACACACTGCATTCTGACACTTTGCCATCTGACACACTGCCTCCTGACACACTACCCACTGACACACTGCACTCTGACACACTGCCCCCTGACACACTGCACCCTGACACACTGCATACTGACACACTTCACACTGACACACTGCCCCCTGACACACTGCCCCCTGACAGACTGCAACCCTGACACATTGCCCCGCGGTACACTGCCTCCTGACACACTGTCCCCTGACACACTACACCCTGACACACTGCTCTCCTGATACATTGCCCTCAGACACACTGTCCCCTGACACACTGCCCCGTGACACGCTGCACTCTGACACACTGACCCCTGACACATTGGCCTCTAACATATTTCACACTGACACACTGCCCCCTGACACACTGCTCCCTGACACACTACTCCCTAACACACTGCCCCCTGACACACTGCCCACTGACACCCTGCCCCCTGACACACTGCCCTCAGATACACTGCACACCTGACACACTGCCCCCTGGCACACTGCACCCTGACACACTGCATACTGACACACTGCCCCCTGACACACTGCCCCCTGACAGACTGCAACCCTGACACATTGCCCCGCGGTACACTGCCTCGACACACTGTCCCCGGACACACTACACCCTGACACACTGCTCTCCTGATACATTGCCCACTGACACACAACCCCCTGATACACTGCACCCTGACACACTGCACTCTGACACATTGCCCCCTGACACACTACACACTAACACACTGCCCCCTGACACACTGCCATCTGACACACTACACACAAACACACTGTCCCCCGACACACTACGTCCTGACACACTGCCCCCGACACACTGCCCCCTGACAAATTGCCCCCTGACACACTACACCCTGACACATTGCCCTCTGACACACTGCACTCTGACACACTGCCCCCTGACACACTGCCCCCTGACACATTGCCCTCTGACACACTGCCCCATGACACACTGTACTCTGACACACTGGCCCCTGACACGCTGCCCCCTGACACACTACACCCTAACACACTGTCCCCTGACACACTGCCCCCTGACACATTACCCTCTGACACACTGCCCCATGACATACTGCACTCTGACACACAACACCCTGACACACAGCCCCTGACACACTGACCCCTGACACATTGGCCTCTGACACACTTCACACTGACACACTGCCCCCTGACACACTGCCCCCTGGCACACTGCACCCTGACACACTGCATACTGACACACTGCCCCCGACACACTGCCCCCTGACACACTGCCCCCTGACACACTGCCCCCTGACAGACTGCAACCCTGACACATTGCCCCGCGGTACACTGCCTCCTGACACACTGTCCCCTGACACACTACACCCTGACACACTGCTCTCCTGATACATTGCCCTCAGACACACTGTCCCCTGACACACTGCCCCGTGACACGCTGCACTCTGACACACTGCCCCCTGACACACTACACCATGACCCACTGAAAACTGACACACTGCCCCCTGACGCACTGCCCCCTGACAGACTGCACCCCTGACACATTAGCGCCCGGTACACTGCCCACTGACACACTGTCCCCCGACACACTATGCCCTGACACACTGCCCCCTGACAAATTGCCCCCTCACACACTACACCCTGACACATTGCCCCATGACACACTGCACTCTGACACACTGGCCCCTGACTCACTGCCCCCTGACACACTACACCCTGACACACTGCATACTGACACACTGCCCCCTGACACACTGACCCCTGACAGACTATCCCCTAACACACTGCCCCCTGACACTTTGCCATCTGACACACTGCCCCCTGACACACTACCCACTGACACACTGCACTCTGACACACTGCCCCCGACTCACTACACACTAACACACTGTCCCCTGACACACTGATCCCCTGACATATTGCCCCCTGACACACTACACCCTAACACACAGCCCCTGACACACTGCACTCTGACACACTGCACTCTGACACACTGGCCCATGACACACTGCACTCTGACACACTACACCCTGACACACTGCCCCCTGACACACTGCCCACTGACACCCTGCCCCCTGACACACTGCCCCTTGACACACTACACCCTGACACATTGCCCCCTGGCACACTGCACCCTGACACTGCATACTGACACACTGCCCCCTGACACACTGCCCCCTGACAGACTGCAACCCTGACACATTGCCCCGCGGTACACTGCCTCCTGACACACTGTCCCCTGACACACTACACCCTGACACACTGCTCTCCTGATACATTGCCCACTGACACACTGCCCCCTGATATACTGCACCCTGACACACTGCACTCTGACACATTGCCCCCTGACACACTAAACACTAACACACTGCCCCCTGACACACTGCCCCCTGACACATTGCCCTCTGACACACTGTCCCCTGACACACTGCCCCCTGACACGCTGCACTCTGACACACTGCCCCCTGACACACTGCCCCCTGACACTCTGCCCCTTGACACACTACACCCTGACACATTGCCCTCTGACACATTGCGAACTAACACACTGCCCTCAGATACACTGCACACCTGACACACTGCCCCCTGGCACACTGCACCCTGACACACTGCATACTGACACACTGCCCCCTGACACACTGCCCCCTGACAGACTGCAACCCTGACACATTGCCCTCTGACACACTGTCCCCCGACACACTACGCCCTGACACACTGCCCCCTGACACACTGCTCTCCTGATACATTGCCCACTGACACACTACACCCTGACACATTGCCCCATGACACACTGCACTCTGACACACTGCCCCCTGACACACTGCCCCCTGACACATTGCCCTCTGACACACTGCCCCATGACACACTGCACTCTGACACACTGGCCCCTGACACGCTGCCCCCTGACACACTACACCCTAACACACTGTCCCCTGACACACTGCCCCCTGACACATTACCCTCTGACACACTGCCCCATGACATACTGCACTCTGACACACAACACCCTGACACACAGCCCCTGACACACTGACCCCTGACACATTGGCCTCTGACACACTTCACACTGACACACTGCCCCCTGACACACTGCCCCCTGGCACACTGCACCCTGACACACTGCATACTGACACACTGCCCCCTGACACACTGCCCCCTGACAGACTGCAACCCTGACACATTGCCCCGCGGTACACTGCCTCCTGACACATTGCCCCCTGACACACTACACCCTGACACACTGCTCTCCTGATACATTGCCCTCAGACACACTGTCCCCTGACACACTGCCCCGTGACACGCTGCACTCTGACACACTGACCCCTGACACATTGGCCTCTAACACATTTCACACTGACACACTGCCCCCTGACACACTGCCCCCTGACACACTACTCCCTAACACACTGCCCCCTGACACACTGCCCACTGACACCCTGCCCCCTGACACACTGCCCTCAGATACACTGCACACCTGACACACTGCCCCCTGGCACACTGCACCCTGACACACTGCATACTGACACACTGCCCCCTGACACACTGCCCCCTGACAGACTGCAACCCTGACACATTGCCCCGCGGTACACTGCCTCCTGACACACTGTCCCCCGACACACTACACCCTGACACACTGCTCTCCTGATACATTGCCCACTGACACACTACACCCTGATACACTGCACCCTGACACACTGCACTCTGACACATTGCCCCCTGACACACTACACACTAACACACTGCCCCCTGACACACTGCCATCTGACACACTACACACTAACACACTGCCCCCTGACACACTGCCCCCTGACACATTGCCCTCTGACACACTGTCCCCCGACACACTACGCCCTGACACACAGTCCCCTGACACACTGCCCCCTGACAAATTGCCCCATGACACACTACACCCTGACACATTGCCCTCTGACACACTGCACTCTGACACACTGCCCCCTGACACACTGCCCCCTGACACATTGCCCTCTGACACACTGCCCCATGACACACTGCACTCTGACACACTGGCCCCTGACTCACTGCCCCCTGACACACTACACCCTGACACACTGCATACTGACACACTGCCCCCTGACACACTGCCCCCTGACACATTGCCCTCTGACACACTGCCCCATGACACACTGCACTCTGACACACTGGCCCCTGACACGCTGCCCCCTGACACACTACACCCTAACACACTGTCCCCTGACACACTGCCCCCTGACACATTACCCTCTGACACACTGCCCCATGACATACTGCACTCTGACACACAACACCCTGACACACAGCCCCTGACACACTGACCCCTGACACATTGGCCTCTGACACACTTCACACTGACACACTGCCCCCTGACACACTGCCCCCTGGCACACTGCACCCTGACACACTGCATACTGACACACTGCCCCCTGACACACTGCCCCCTGACACACTGCCCCCTGACAGACTGCAACCCTGACACATTGCCCCGCGGTACACTGCCTCCTGACACACTGTCCCCCGACACACTACACCCTGACACACTGCTCTCCTGATACATTGCCCTCAGACACACTGTCCCCTGACACACTGCCCCGTGACACGCTGCACTCTGACACACTGCCCCCTGACACACTACACCATGACCCACTGAAAACTGACACACTGCCCCCTGACGCACTGCCCCCTGACAGACTGCACCCCTGACACATTAGCGCCCGGTACACTGCCCACTGACACACTGTCCCCCGACACACTATGCCCTGACACACTGCCCCCTGACACACTGCCCCCTGACAAATTGCCCCCTCACACACTACACCCTGACACATTGCACCCTGACACACTGCATACTGACACACTGCCCCCTGACACACTGACCCCTGACAGACTATCCCCTAACACACTGCCCCCTGACACTTTGCCATCTGACACACTGCCCCCTGACACACTACCCACTGACACACTGCACTCTGACACACTGCCCCCGACTCACTACACACTAACACACTGCCCCCTGACACACTGATCCCCTGACATATTGCCCCCTGACACACTACACCCTAACACACAGCCCCTGACACACTGCACTCTGACACACTGCACTCTGACACACTGGCCCATGACACACTGCACTCTGACACACTACACCCTGACACACTGCCCCCTGACACACTGCCCACTGACACCCTGCCCCCTGACACACTGCCCCTTGACACACTACACCCTGACACATTGCCCCCTGGCACACTGCACCCTGACACTGCATACTGACACACTGCCCCCTGACACACTGCCCCCTGACAGACTGCAACCCTGACACATTGCCCCGCGGTACACTGCCTCCTGACACACTGTCCCCCGACACACTACACCCTGACACACTGCTCTCCTGATACATTGCCCACTGACACATTGCCCCCTGACACACTAAACACTAACACACTGCCCCCTGACACACTGCCATCTGGCACACTACACCCTAACACACTGCCCCCTGACACACTGCCCCCTGACACATTGCCCTCTGACACACTGTCCCCTGACACACTGCCCCCTGACACGCTGCACTCTGACACACTGCCCCCTGACACACTGCCCCCTGACACTCTGCCCCTTGACACACTACACCCTGACACATTGCCCTCTGACACATTGCGAACTAACACACTGCCCTCAGATACACTGCACACCTGACACACTGCCCCCTGGCACACTGCACCCTGACACACTGCATACTGACACACTGCCCCCTGACACACTGCCCCCTGACAGACTGCAACCCTGACACATTGCCCTCTGACACATTGTCCCACGACACACTACGCCCTGACACACTGCCCCCTGACAAATTGCCCCCTGACACACTACACCCTGACACATTGCCCCATGACACACTGCACTCTGACACACTGCCCCCTGACACACTAACCCTGACACATTGCCCTCTGACACACTGCCCCATGACACACTGCACTCTGACACACTGGCCCCTGACACGCTGCCCCCTGACAACTACACCCTAACACACTGTCCCCTGACACACTGCCCCCTGACACATTACCCTCTGACACACTGCCCCATGACATACTGCACTCTGACACACAACACCCTGACACACAGCCCCTGACACACTGACCCCTGACACATTGGCCTCTGACACACTTCACACTGACACACTGCCCCCTGACACACTGCCCCCTGGCACACTGCACCCTGACACACTGCATACTGACACACTGCCCCCTGACACACTGCCCCCTGACACACTGCCCCCTGACAGACTGCAACCCTGACACATTGCCCCGCGGTACACTGCCTCCTGACACACTGTCCCCTGACACACTACACCCTGACACACTGCTCTCCTGATACATTGCCCTCAGACACACTGCCCACTGACACACTGCCCCCTGACACACTGCCCCCTGACACACTGCCCCCTGACAGACTGCACCCCTGACACATTAGCGCCCGGTACACAGCCTCCTGACACACTGTCCCCCGACACACTACGCCCTGACACACTGCCCCCTGACACACTGCCCCCTGACAAATTGCCCCCTCACACACTACACCCTGACACATTGCCCTCTGACACACTGCACCCTGACACACTGCACCCTGACACACTGCCCCCTGACACATTGCCCTCTGTCACACAGCCCCATGACACACTGCACTCTGACACACTGGCCCCTGACTCACTGCCCCCTGACACACTACACCCTGACACACTGCATACTGACACACTGCCCCCTGACACACTGCCCTCTGACAGACTATCCCCTAACACACTGCCCCCTGACACTTTGCCATCTGACACACTTCCTCCTGACACACTACCCACTGACACACTGCACTCTGACACACTGCCCCCTGGCACACTGCACCCTGACACACTGCATACTGACACACTGCCCCCTGACACACTGCCCCCTGACACACTGCCCCCTGACACACTGCCCCCTGACAGACTGCAACCCTGACACATTGCCCCGCGGTACACTGCCTCCTGACACACTGTCCCCTGACACACTACACCCTGACACACTGCTCTCCTGATACATTGCCCTCAGACACACTGTCCCCTGACACACTGCCCCGTGACACGCTGCACTCTGACACACTGACCCCTGACACATTGGCCACTAACATATTTCACACTGACACACTGCCCCCTGACACACTGCTCCCTGACACACTACTCCCTAACACACTGCCCCCTGACACACTGCCCACTGACACCCTGCCCCCTGACACACTGCCCTCAGATACACTGCATACCTGACACACTGCCCCCTGGCACACTGCACCCTGACACACTGCATACTGACACACTGCCCCCTGACACACTGCCCCCTGACAGACTGCAACCCTGACACATTGCCCCGCGGTACACTGCCTCCTGACACACTGTCCCCCGACACAATACACCCTGACACACTGCCCCCTAACACACTGCCCCCTGACACACTGCCCACTGACACCCTGCCCGTGACACACAACCACCTGATACACTGCACCCTGACACACTGCACTCTGACACATTGCCCCCTGACACACTACACACTAACACACTGCCCCCTGACACACTGCCATCTGACACACTACACACTAACACACTGCCCCCTGACACACTGCCCCCTGACACATTGCCCTCTGACACACTGTCCCCCGACACACTACGCCCTGACACACTGCCCCCTGACACACTGCCCCCTGACAAATTGCCCCCTGACACACTACACCCTGACACATTGCCCCATGACACACTGCACTCTGACACACTGCCCCCTGACACACTGCCCCCTGACACATTGCCCTCTGACACACTGCCCCATGACACATTGCCCTCTGACACACTGCCCCCTGACACATTGCCCTCTGACACACTGCCCCATGACACACTGCACTCTGACACACTGGCCCCTGACACGCTGACCCCTGACACACTACACCCTAACACACTGTCCCCTGACACACTGCCCCCTGACACATTACCCTCTGACACACTGCCCCATGACATACTGCACTCTGACACACTGGCCCCTGACACACTGCCCCCTGACACATTGGCCTCTGACACACTTCACACTGACACACTGCCCCCTGACACACTGCCCCCTGGCACACTGCACCCTGACACACTGCATACTGACACACTGCCCCCTGACACACTGCCCCCTGACACACTGCCCCCTGACAGACTGCAACCCTGACACATTGCACCGCGGTACACTGCCTCCTGACACACTGTCCCCTGACACACTACACCCTGACACACTGCTCTCCTGATACATTGCCCTCAGACACACTGTCCCCTGACACACTGCCCCCTGACACGCTGCACTCTGACACACTGCCCTCTGACACACTACACCATGACCCACTGAAAACTGACACACTGCCCCCTGACGCACTGCCCCCTGACAGACTGCACCCCTGACACATTAGCGCCCGGTACACTGCCCACTGACACACTGTCCCCTGACACACTACGCCCTGACACACTGCCCCCTGACACACTGCCCCCTGACAAATTGCCCCCTCACACACTACACCCTGACACATTGCCCCATGACACACTGCACTCTGACACACTGGCCCCTGACTCACTGCCCCCTGACACACTACACCCTGACACACTGCATACTGACACACTGCCCCCTGACACACTGCCCCCTGACAGACTATACCCTAACACACTGCCCCCTGACACTTTGCCATCTGACACACTGCCCCCTGACACACTACCCACTGACACACTGCACTCTGACACACTGCCCCCGACTCACTACACACTAACACACTGCCCCCTGACACACTGATCCCCTGACATATTGCCCCCTGACACACTACACCCTAACACACAGCCCCTGACACACTGCACTCTGACACACTGCACTCTGACACACTGGCCCATGACACACTGCACTCTGACACACTACACCCTGACACACTGCCCCCTGACACACTGCCCACTGACACCCTGCCCCCTGACACACTGCCCCTTGACACACTACACCCTGACACATTGCCCCCTGGCACACTGCACCCTGACACTGCATACTGACACACTGCCCATTGACACACTGCCCCCTGACAGACTGCAACCCTGACACATTGCCCCGCGGTACACTGCCTCCTGACACACTGTCCCCCGACACACTACACCCTGACACACTGCTCTCCTGATACATTGCCCACTGACACACTGCCCCCTGATACACTGCACCCTGATACACTGCACTCTGACACATTGCCCCCTGACACACTAAACACTAACACACTGCCCCCTGACACACTGCCATCTGGCACACTACACCCTAACACACTGCCCCCTGACACACTGCCCCCTGACACATTGCCCTCTGACACACTGTCCCAAGACACACTGCCCCCTGACACGCTGCACTCTGACACACTGCCCTCTGACACACTACACCATGACCCACTGAAAACTGACACACTGCCCCCTGACGCACTGCCACCTGACAGACTGCACCCCTGACACATTAGCGCCCGGTACACAGCCTCCTGACACACTGTCCCCCGACACACTACGCCCTGACGCACTGCCCCCTGACACACTGCCCCCTGACAAATTGCCCCCTGACACACTACACCCTGACACATTGCCCTCTGACACACTGCACTCTGACACAATGCCCCCTGACACACTGCCTCCTGACACATTGCCCTCTGACACACTGCCCCATGACACACTGCATACTGACACACTGCCCCCGACACACTGCCCCCTGACAGACTACCTCCTGACACACTGCATACTGACACACTGTCCCCTGACACACTACCCCCTGACACACGGCACTCTGACACACTGCCCCCGACACACTACACACTAACACACTGCCCCCTGACACACTGACCCCCTGACATATTGCCCCCGACACACTACACCCTAACACACTGCCCCCTGACACACTGCCCCTGACACATTGCCCTCTGACACACTGCCCCATGACACACTGCACTCTGACACACTGCACTCTGACACACTGGCCCCTGACACACTGCCCCCTGACACATTGCCCTCTGACACACTGCCCGATGACACTCTGCACTCTGACACACTGCCCCCGACACACTGTCCCCTGACACACTACCCCCTAACACACTGACCCCTGACACACTGTCCCCTTACACATTGCCCTCTGACTCATTGCCCCCTGACACACTGCCCCCTGACACTCTGCCCCTTGACACACTGATCCCCTTACACATTGCCCTCTGACACATTGCGAACTAACACACTGCCCTCAGATACACTGCACACCTGACACACTGTCCCCTGGCACACTGCACCCTGACACACTGCATACTGACACACTGCCCCCTGACACACTGCCCCCTGACAGACTGCAACCCTGACACATTGCCCCGCGGTACACTGCCTCCTGACACACTGTCCCCCGACACCCTACACCCTGACACACTGCTCTCCTGATACATTGCCCACTGACACACAACCCCCTGATACACTGCACCCTGACACACTGCACTCTGACACATTGCCCCCTGACACACTACACACTAACACACTGCCCCCTGACACACTGCCATCTGACACACTACACACTAACACACTGCCCCCTGACACACTGCCCCCTGACACATTGCCCTCTGACACACTGTCCCCCGACACACTATGCCCTGACACACTGCCCCCTGACACACTGCCCCCTGACAAATTGCCCCCTGACACACTACACCCTGACACATTGCCCCATGACACACTGCACTCTGACACACTGCCCCCTGACACACTGCCCCCTGACACATTGCCCTCTGACACACTGCCCCATGACACACTGCACTCTGACACACTGGCCCCTGACACGCTGCCCCCTGACACACTACACCCTAACACACTGTCCCCTGACACACTGCCCCCTGACACATTACCCTCTGACACACTGCCCCATGACATACTGCACTCTGACACACAACACCCTGACACACAGCCCCTGACACACTGACCCCTGACACATTGGCCTCTGACACACTTCACACTGACACACTGCCCCCTGACACACTGCCCCCTGGCACACTGCACCCTGACACACTGCATACTGACACACTGCCCCCGGACACACTGCCCCCGACACACTGCCCCCTGACAGACTGCAACCCTGACACATTGCCCCGCGATACACTGCCTCCTGACACACTGTCCCCTGACACACTACACCCTGACACACAGCCCCCTGACACACTGCCCCCTGACACACTACTCCCTAACACACTGACCCCTGACACACTGATCCCCTTACACATTGCCCTCTGACTCACTGCCCCCTGACACACTGCCCCCTGACACCCTGCTCCCTGACACACTGCCCCTTGACACACTACACCCTGACACATTGCCCTCTGGCACATTGCGAACTAACACACTGCCCTCAGATACACTGCACACCTGACACACTGCCCCCTGGCAGACTGCAACCCTGACACACTGCATACTGACACATTGCCCCCTGACACACTGCCCCCTGATAGACTGCAACCCTGACACATTGCCCCGCGGTACACTCCCTCCTGACACACTGTTCCCCGACACACTACACCCTGACACACTGCTCTCCTGATACATTGCCCACTGACACACTGCCCCCTGATACACTGCACCCTGACACACTGCACTCTGACACATTGCCCCCTGACACACTACACACTAACACACTGCCCCCTGACACACTGCCCCCGACACATTGCCCTCTGACACACTGTCCCCCGACACACTACGCCCTGACACACTGCCCCATGACACACTGCCCCCTGACAAATTGCCCCCTCACACACTACACCCTGACACATTGCCCTCTGACACACTGCACTCTGACACACTGCCCCCTGACACACTGCCCCCTGACACATTGCACTCTGACACACTGGCCCCTGACACGCTGCCCCCTGACACACTACACCCTAACACACTGTCCACTGACACACTGCCCCCTGACACACTGCCCCCTGACACACTGCCCCCTGACAGACTGCAACCCTGACACATTGCCCCGCGGTACACTGCCTCCTGACACACTGTCCCCTGACACACTACACCCTGACACACTGCTCTCCTGATACATTGCCCTCAGACACACTGTCCCCTGACACACTGCCCCGTGACACGCTGCACTCTGACACACTGCCCCCTGACACTCTACACCATGACCCACTGAAAACTGACACACTGCCCCCTGACGCACTGCCCCCTGACAGACTGCACCCCTGACACATTAGCTCCCGGTACACTGCCCACTGACACACTGTCCCCTGACACACTACGCCCTGACACACTGCCCCCTGACACACTGCCCCCTGACAAATTGCCCCCTCACACACTACACCCTGACACATTGCCCCATGACACACTGCACTCTGACACACTGGCCCCTGACTCACTGCCCCCTGACACACTACACCCTGACACACTGCATACTGACAGACTATACCCTAACACACTGCCCCCTGACACTTTGCCATCTGACACACTGCCCCCTGACACACTACCCACTGACACACTGCACTCTGACACACTGCCCCCGACTCACTACACACTAACACACTGCCCCCTGACACACTGATCCCCTGACATATTGCCCCCTGACACACTACACCCTAACACACAGCCCCTGACACACTGCACTCTGACACACTGCACTCTGACACACTGGCCCATGACACACTGCACTCTGACACACTACACCCTGACACACTGCCCCCTGACACACTGCCCACTGACACCCTGCCCCCTGACACACTGCCCCTTGACACACTACACCCTGACACATTGCCCCCTGGCACACTGCACCCTGACACTGCATACTGACACACTGCCCCCTGACACACTGCCCCCTGACAGACTGCAACCCTGACACATTGCTCCGCGGTACACTGCCTCCTGACACACTGTCCCCCGACACACTACACCCTGACACACTGCTCTCCTGATACATTGCCCACTGACACACTGCCCCCTGATACACTGCACCCTGACACACTGCACTCTGACACATTGCCCCCTGACACACTAAACACTAACACACTGCCCCCTGACACACTGCCATCTGGCACACTACACCCTAACACACTGCCCCCTGACACACTGCCCCCTGACACATTGCCCTCTGACACACTGTCCCCTGACACACTGCCCCCTGACACGCTGCACTCTGACACACTGCCCTCTGACACACTACACCATGACCCACTGAAAACTGACACACTGCCCCCTGACGCACTGCCACCTGACAGACTGCACCCCTGACACATTAGCACCCGGTACACAGCCTCCTGACACACTGTCCCCCGACACACTACACCCTGACAGACTACGCCCTGACGCACTGCCCCCTGACACACTGCCCCCTGACAAATTGCCCCCTGACACACTACACCCTGACACATTGCCCTCTGACACACTGCACTCTGACACAATGCCCCCTGACACACTGCCTCCTGACACATTGCCCTCTGACACACTGCCCCATGACACACTGCATACTGACACACTGCCCCCGACACACTGCCCCCTGACAGACTACCTCCTGACACACTGCATACTGACACACTGTCCCCTGACACACTACCCCCTGACACACGGCACTCTGACACACTGCCCCCGACACACTACACACTAACACACTGCCCCCTGACACACTGACCCCCTGACATATTGCCCCCGACACACTACACCCTAACACACTGCCCCCTGACACACTGCCCCTGACACATTGCCCTCTGACACACTGCCCCATGACACACTGCACTCTGACACACTGCACTCTGACACACTGGCCCCTGACACACTGCCCCCTGACACATTGCCCTCTGACACACTGCCCGATGACACTCTGCACTCTGACACACTGCCCCCGACACACTGTCCCCTGACACACTACCCCCTAACACACTGACCCCTGACACACTGTCCCCTTACACATTGCCCTCTGACTCATTGCCCCCTGACACACTGCCCCCTGACACTCTGCCCCTTGACACACTGATCCCCTTACACATTGCCCTCTGACACATTGCGAACTAACACACTGCCCTCAGATACACTGCACACCTGACACACTGTCCCCTGGCACACTGCACCCTGACACACTGCATACTGACACACTGCCCCCTGACACACTGCCCCCTGACAGACTGCAACCCTGACACATTGCCCCGCGGTACACTGCCTCCTGACACACTGTCCCCCGACACCCTACACCCTGACACACTGCTCTCCTGATACATTGCCCACTGACACACAACCCCCTGATACACTGCACCCTGACACACTGCACTCTGACACATTGCCCCCTGACACACTACACACTAACACACTGCCCCCTGACACACTGCCATCTGACACACTACACACTAACACACTGCCCCCTGACACACTGCCCCCTGACACATTGCCCTCTGACACACTGTCCCCCGACACACTATGCCCTGACACACTGCCCCCTGACACACTGCCCCCTGACAAATTGCCCCCTGACACACTACACCCTGACACATTGCCCCATGACACACTGCACTCTGACACACTGCCCCCTGACACACTGCCCCCTGACACATTGCCCTCTGACACACTGCCCCATGACACACTGCACTCTGACACACTGGCCCCTGACACGCTGCCCCCTGACACACTACACCCTAACACACTGTCCCCTGACACACTGCCCCCTGACACATTACCCTCTGACACACTGCCCCATGACATACTGCACTCTGACACACAACACCCTGACACACAGCCCCTGACACACTGACCCCTGACACATTGGCCTCTGACACACTTCACACTGACACACTGCCCCCTGACACACTGCCCCCTGGCACACTGCACCCTGACACACTGCATACTGACACACTGCCCCCGGACACACTGCCCCCGACACACTGCCCCCTGACAGACTGCAACCCTGACACATTGCCCCGCGATACACTGCCTCCTGACACACTGTCCCCTGACACACTACACCCTGACACACAGCCCCCTGACACACTGCCCCCTGACACACTACTCCCTAACACACTGACCCCTGACACACTGATCCCCTTACACATTGCCCTCTGACTCACTGCCCCCTGACACACTGCCCCCTGACACCCTGCTCCCTGACACACTGCCCCTTGACACACTACACCCTGACACATTGCCCTCTGGCACATTGCGAACTAACACACTGCCCTCAGATACACTGCACACCTGACACACTGCCCCCTGGCAGACTGCAACCCTGACACACTGCATACTGACACACTGCCCCCTGACACACTGCCCCCTGATAGACTGCAACCCTGACACATTGCCCCGCGGTACACTCCCTCCTGACACACTGTTCCCCGACACACTACACCCTGACACACTGCTCTCCTGATACATTGCCCACTGACACACTGCCCCCTGATACACTGCACCCTGACACACTGCACTCTGACACATTGCCCCCTGACACACTACACACTAACACACTGCCCCCTGACACACTGCCCCCGACACATTGCCCTCTGACACACTGTCCCCCGACACACTACGCCCTGACACACTGCCCCATGACACACTGCCCCCTGACAAATTGCCCCCTCACACACTACACCCTGACACATTGCCCTCTGACACACTGCACTCTGACACACTGCCCCCTGACACACTGCCCCCTGACACATTGCACTCTGACACACTGGCCCCTGACACGCTGCCCCCTGACACACTACACCCTAACACACTGTCCACTGACACACTGCCCCCTGACACACTGCCCCCTGACACACTGCCCCCTGACAGACTGCAACCCTGACACATTGCCCCGCGGTACACTGCCTCCTGACACACTGTCCCCTGACACACTACACCCTGACACACTGCTCTCCTGATACATTGCCCTCAGACACACTGTCCCCTGACACACTGCCCCGTGACACGCTGCACTCTGACACACTGCCCCCTGACACTCTACACCATGACCCACTGAAAACTGACACACTGCCCCCTGACGCACTGCCCCCTGACAGACTGCACCCCTGACACATTAGCTCCCGGTACACTGCCCACTGACACACTGTCCCCTGACACACTACGCCCTGACACACTGCCCCCTGACACACTGCCCCCTGACAAATTGCCCCCTCACACACTACACCCTGACACATTGCCCCATGACACACTGCACTCTGACACACTGGCCCCTGACTCACTGCCCCCTGACACACTACACCCTGACACACTGCATACTGACAGACTATACCCTAACACACTGCCCCCTGACACTTTGCCATCTGACACACTGCCCCCTGACACACTACCCACTGACACACTGCACTCTGACACACTGCCCCCGACTCACTACACACTAACACACTGCCCCCTGACACACTGATCCCCTGACATATTGCCCCCTGACACACTACACCCTAACACACAGCCCCTGACACACTGCACTCTGACACACTGCACTCTGACACACTGGCCCATGACACACTGCACTCTGACACACTACACCCTGACACACTGCCCCCTGACACACTGCCCACTGACACCCTGCCCCCTGACACACTGCCCCTTGACACACTACACCCTGACACATTGCCCCCTGGCACACTGCACCCTGACACTGCATACTGACACACTGCCCCCTGACACACTGCCCCCTGACAGACTGCAACCCTGACACATTGCTCCGCGGTACACTGCCTCCTGACACACTGTCCCCCGACACACTACACCCTGACACACTGCTCTCCTGATACATTGCCCACTGACACACTGCCCCCTGATACACTGCACCCTGACACACTGCACTCTGACACATTGCCCCCTGACACACTAAACACTAACACACTGCCCCCTGACACACTGCCATCTGGCACACTACACCCTAACACACTGCCCCCTGACACACTGCCCCCTGACACATTGCCCTCTGACACACTGTCCCCTGACACACTGCCCCCTGACACGCTGCACTCTGACACACTGCCCTCTGACACACTACACCATGACCCACTGAAAACTGACACACTGCCCCCTGACGCACTGCCACCTGACAGACTGCACCCCTGACACATTAGCGCCCGGTACACAGCCTCCTGACACACTGTCCCCCGACACACTACGCCCTGACGCACTGCCCCCTGACACACTGCCCCCTGACAAATTGCCCCCTGACACACTACACCCTGACACATTGCCCTCTGACACACTGCACTCTGACACAATGCCCCCTGACACACTGCCTCCTGACACATTGCCCTCTGACACACTGCCCCATGACACACTGCATACTGACACACTGCCCCCGACACACTGCCCCCTGACAGACTACCTCCTGACACACTGCATACTGACACACTGTCCCCTGACACACTACCCCCTGACACACGGCACTCTGACACACTGCCCCCGACACACTACACACTAACACACTGCCCCATGACACACTGCACTCTGACACACTGCACTCTGACACACTGGCCCCTGACACACTGCCCCCTGACACATTGCCCTCTGACACACTGCCCGATGACACTCTGCACTCTGACACACTGCCCCCGACACACTGTCCCCTGACACACTACCCCCTAACACACTGACCCCTGACACACTGATCCCCTTACACATTGCCCTCTGACTCACTGCCCCCTGACACACTGCCCCCTGACACTCTGCCCCTTGACACACTGATCCCCTTACACATTGCCCTCTGACACATTGCGAACTAACACACTGCCCTCAGATACACTGCACACCTGACACACTGCCCCCTGGCACACTGCACCCTGACACACTGCATACTGACACACTGCCCCCTGACACACTGCCCCCTGACAGACTGCAACCCTGACACATTGCCCCGCGGTACACTGCCTCCTGACACACTGTCCCCCGACACCCTACACCCTGACACACTGCTCTCCTGATACATTGCCCACTGACACACAACCCCCTGATACACTGCACCCTGACACACTGCACTCTGACACATTGCCCCCTGACACACTACACACTAACACACTGCCCCCTGACACACTGCCATCTGACACACTACACACTAACACACTGCCCCCTGACACACTGCCCCCTGACACATTGCCCTCTGACACACTGTCCCCCGACACACTACGCCCTGACACACTGCCCCCTGACACACTGCCCCCTGACAAATTGCCCCCTGACACACTACACCCTGACACATTGCCCCATGACACACTGCACTCTGACACACTGCCCCCTGACACACTGCCCCCTGACACATTGCCCTCTGACACACTGCCCCATGACACACTGCACTCTGACACACTGGCCCCTGACACGCTGCCCCCTGACACACTACACCCTAACACACTGTCCCCTGACACACTGCCCCCTGACACATTACCCTCTGACACACTGCCCCATGACATACTGCACTCTGACACACAACACCCTGACACACAGCCCCTGACACACTGACCCCTGACACATTGGCCTCTGACACACTTCACACTGACACACTGCCCCCTGACACACTGCCCCCTGGCACACTGCACCCTGACACACTGCATACTGACACACTGCCCCCGGACACACTGCCCCCGACACACTGCCCCCTGACAGACTGCAACCCTGACACATTCCCCCGCGGTACACTGCCTCCTGACACACTGTCCCCGGACACACTACACCCTGACACACAGCCCCCTGACACACTGCCCCCTGACACACTACTCCCTAACACACTGACCCCTGACACACTGATCCCCTTACACATTGCC
The DNA here is from genome assembly GCF_037043375.1 of Chiloscyllium plagiosum. Lineage (NCBI taxonomy): Eukaryota > Metazoa > Chordata > Chondrichthyes > Orectolobiformes > Hemiscylliidae > Chiloscyllium > Chiloscyllium plagiosum. The sequence continues at coordinate 12,726,690 of NW_028270181.1, read as the reverse complement.
CTCTGACTCACTGCCCCCTGACACACTGCCCCCTGACACCCTGCTCCCTGACACACTGCCCCTTGACACACTACACCCTGACACATTGCCCTCTGGCACATTGCGAACTAACACACTGCCCTCAGATACACTGCACACCTGACACACTGCCCCCTGGCAGACTGCAACCCTGACACACTGCATACTGACACACTGCCCCCTGACACACTGCCCCCTGATAGACTGCAACCCTGACACATTGCCCCGCGGTACACTCCCTCCTGACACACTGTTCCCCGACACACTACACCCTGACACACTGCTCTCCTGATACATTGCCCACTGACACACTGCCCCCTGATACACTGCACCCTGACACACTGCACTCTGACACATTGCCCCCTGACACACTACACACTAACACACTGCCCCCTGACACACTGCCCCCGACACATTGCCCTCTGACACACTGTCCCCCGACACACTACGCCCTGACACACTGCCCCATGACACACTGCCCCCTGACAAATTGCCCCTTCACACACTACACCCTGACACATTGCCCTCTGACACACTGCACTCTGACACACTGCCCCCTGACACACTGCCCCCTGACACATTGCACTCTGACACACTGGCCCCTGACACGCTGCCCCCTGACACATTACACCCTAACACACTGTCCCCTGACACATTACCCTCTGACACACTGCCCCATGACATACTGCACTCTGACACACAACACCCTGACACACAGCCCCTGACACACTGACCCCTGACACATTGGCCTCTGACACACTTCACACTGACACACTGCCCCCTGACACACTGCCCCCTGGCACACTGCACCCTGACACACTGCATACTGACACACTGCCCCCTGACACACTGCCCCCTGACACACTGCCCCCTGACAGACTGCAACCCTGACACATTGCCCCGCGGTACACTGCCTCCTGACACACTGTCCCCTGACATACTACACCCTGACACACTGCTCTCCTGATACATTGCCCTCAGACACACTGTCCCCTGACACACTGCCCCGTGACACGCTGCACTCTGACACACTGCCCCCTGACACACTACACCATGACCCACTGAAAACTGACACACTGCCCCCTGACGCACTGCCCCCTGACAGACTGCACCCCTGACACATTAGCGCCCGGTACACTGCCCACTGACACACTGTCCCCCGACACACTACGCCCTGACACACTGCCCCCTGACACACTGCCCCCTGACAAATTGCCCCCTCACACACTACACCCTGACACATTGCCCTCTGACACACTGCACCCTGACACACTGCCCCCTGACACACTGGCCCCTGACACATTGCCCTCTGTCACACAGCCCCATGACACACTGCACTCTGACACACTGGCCCCTGACTCACTGCCCCCTGACACACTACACCCTGACACACTGCATACTGACACACTGCCCCCTGACACACTGCCCCCTGACAGACTATCCCCTAACACACTGCCCCCTGACACTTTGCCATCTGACACATTGCCTCCTGACACACTACCCACTGACACACTGCACTCTGACACACTGCCCCCTGGCACACATCACACTGACACACTGCATACTGACACACTGCCCCCTGACACACTGCCCCCTGACACACTGCCCCCTGACAGACTGCAAACCTGACACATTGCCCCGCGGTACACTGCCTCCTGACACACTGTCCCCTGACACACTACACCCTGACACACTGCTCTCCTGATACATTGCCCTCAGACACACTGTCCCCTGACACACTGCCCCGTGACACGCTGCACTCTGACACACTGACCCCTGACACATTGGCCTCTAACATATTTCACACTGACACACTGCCCCCTGACACACTGCTCCCTGACACACTACTCCCTAACACACTGCCCCCTGACACACTGCCCACTGACACCCTGCCCCCTGACACACTGCCCTCAGATACACTGCACACCTGACACACTGCCCCCTGGCACACTGCACCCTGACACACTGCATACTGACACACTGCCCCCTGACACACTGCCCCCTGACAGACTGCAACCCTGACACATTGCCCCGCGGTACACTGCCTCCTGACACATTGCCCTCTGACACACTGCCCCATGACACACTGCACTCTGACACACTGGCCCCTGACACGCTGCCCCCTGACACACTACACCCTAACACACTGTCCCCTGACACACTGCCCCCTGACACATTACCCTCTGACACACTGCCCCATGACATACTGCACTCTGACACACAACACCCTGACACACAGCCCCTGACACACTGACCCCTGACACATTGGCCTCTGACACACTTCACACTGACACACTGCCCCCTGACACACTGCCCCCTGGCACACTGCACCCTGACACACTGCATACTGACACACTGCCCCCTGACACACTGCCCCCTGACAGACTGCAACCCTGACACATTGCCCCGCGGTACACTGCCTCCTGACACACTGTCCCCTGACATACTACACCCTGACACACTGCTCTCCTGATACATTGCCCTCAGACACACTGTCCCCTGACACACTGCCCCGTGACACGCTGCACTCTGACACACTGCCCCCTGACACACTACACCATGACCCACTGAAAACTGACACACTGCCCCCTGACGCACTGCCCCCTGACAGACTGCACCCCTGACACATTAGCGCCCGGTACACTGCCCACTGACACACTGTCCCCCGACACACTACGCCCTGACACACTGCCCCCTGACACACTGCCCCCTGACAAATTGCCCCCTCACACACTACACCCTGACACATTGCCCTCTGACACACTGCACCCTGACACACTGCCCCCTGACACACTGGCCCCTGACACATTGCCCTCTGTCACACAGCCCCATGACACACTGCACTCTGACACACTGGCCCCTGACTCACTGCCCCCTGACACACTACACCCTGACACACTGCATACTGACACACTGCCCCCTGACACACTGCCCCCTGACAGACTATCCCCTAACACACTGCCCCCTGACACTTTGCCATCTGACACATTGCCTCCTGACACACTACCCACTGACACACTGCACTCTGACACACTGCCCCCTGGCACACATCACACTGACACACTGCATACTGACACACTGCCCCCTGACACACTGCCCCCTGACACACTGCCCCCTGACAGACTGCAACCCTGACACATTGCCCCGCGGTACACTGCCTCCTGACACACTGTCCCCTGACACACTACACCCTGACACACTGCTCTCCTGATACATTGCCCTCAGACACACTGTCCCCTGACACACTGCCCCGTGACACGCTGCACTCTGACACACTGACCCCTGACACATTGGCCTCTAACATATTTCACACTGACACACTGCCCCCTGACACACTGCTCCCTGACACACTACTCCCTAACACACTGCCCCCTGACACACTGCCCACTGACACCCTGCCCCCTGACACACTGCCCTCAGATACACTGCACACCTGACACACTGCCCCCTGGCACACTGCACCCTGACACACTGCATACTGACACACTGCCCCCTGACACACTGCCCCCTGACAGACTGCAACCCTGACACATTGCCCCGCGGTACACTGCCTCCTGACACACTGTCCCCCGACACACTACACCCTGACACACTGCTCTCCTGATACATTGCCCACTGACACACTGCCCCCTGATACACTGCACCCTGACACACTGCACTCTGACACATTGCCCCCTGACACACTAAACACTAACACACTGCCCCCTGACACACTGCCATCTGGCACACTACACCCTAACACACTGCTCCCTGACACACTGCCCCCTGACACATTGCCCCCTGACACATTGCCCTCTGACACACTGTCCCCTGACACACTGCACTCTGACACACTGGCCCCTGACACGCTGCCCCCTGACACACTACACCCTAACACACTGTCCCCTGACACACTGCCCCCTGACACATTACCCTCTGACACACTGCCCCATGACATACTGCACTCTGACACACAACACCCTGACACACAGCCCCTGACACACTGACCCCTGACACATTGGCCTCTGACACACTTCACACTGACACACTGCCCCCTGACACACTGCCCCCTGGCACACTGCACCCTGACACACTGCATACTGACACACTGCCCCCGGACACACTGCCCCCGACACACTGCCCCCTGACAGACTGCAACCCTGACACATTGCCCCGCGGTACACTGCCTCCTGACACACTGTCCCCTGACACACTACACCCTGACACACAGCCCCCTGACACACTGCCCCCTGACACACTACTCCCTAACACACTGACCCCTGACACACTGATCCCCTTACACATTGCCCTCTGACTCACTGCCCCCTGACACACTGCCCCCTGACACCCTGCTCCCTGACACACTGCCCCTTGACACACTACACCCTGACACATTGCCCTCTGGCACATTGCGAACTAACACACTGCCCTCAGATACACTGCACACCTGACACACTGCCCCCTGGCAGACTGCAACCCTGACACACTGCATACTGACACACTGCCCCCTGACACACTGCCCCCTGATAGACTGCAACCCTGACACATTGCCCCGCGGTACACTCCCTCCTGACACACTGTTCCCCGACACACTACACCCTGACACACTGCTCTCCTGATACATTGCCCACTGACACACTGCCCCCTGATACACTGCACCCTGACACACTGCACTCTGACACATTGCCCCCTGACACACTACACACTAACACACTGCCCCCTGACACACTGCCCCCGACACATTGCCCTCTGACACACTGTCCCCCGACACACTACGCCCTGACACACTGCCCCATGACACACTGCCCCCTGACAAATTGCCCCCTCACACACTACACCCTGACACATTGCCCTCTGACACACTGCACTCTGACACACTGCCCCCTGACACACTGCCCCCTGACACATTGCACTCTGACACACTGGCCCCTGACACGCTGCCCCCTGACACACTACACCCTAACACACTGTCCCCTGACACACTGCCCCCTGACACATTACCCTCTGACACACTGCCCCATGACATACTGCACTCTGACACACAACACCCTGACACACAGCCCCTGACACACTGACCCCTGACACATTGGCCTCTGACACACTTCACACTGACACACTGCCCCCTGACACACTGCCCCCTGGCACACTGCACCCTGACACACTGCATACTGACACACTGCCCCCTGACACACTGCCCCCTGACACACTGCCCCCTGACAGACTGCAACCCTGACACATTGCCCCGCGGTACACTGCCTCCTGACACACTGTCCCCTGACATACTACACCCTGACACACTGCTCTCCTGATACATTGCCCTCAGACACACTGTCCCCTGACACACTGCCCCGTGACACGCTGCACTCTGACACACTGCCCCCTGACACACTACACCATGACCCACTGAAAATTGACACACTGCCCCCTGACGCACTGCCCCCTGACAGACTGCACCCCTGACACATTAGCGCCCGGTACACTGCCCACTGACACACTGTCCCCCGACACACTATGCCCTGACACACTGCCCCCGACACACTGCCCCCTGACAAATTGCCCCCTCACACACTACACCCTGACACATTGCCCTCTGACACACTGCACCCTGACACACTGCCCCCTGACACACTGCCCCCTGACACATTGCCCTCTGTCACACAGCCCCATGACACATTGCACTCTGACACACTGGCCCCTGACTCACTGCCCCCTGACACACTACACCCTGACACACTGCATACTGACACACTGCCCCCTGACACACTGCCCCCTGACAGACTATCCCCTAACACACTGCCCCCTGACACTTTGCCATCTGACACAATGCCTCCTGACACACTACCCACTGACACACTGCACTCTGACACACTGCCCCCTGGCACACTGCACCCTGACACACTGCATACTGACACACTTCACACTGACACACTGCGCCCTGACACACTGCCCCCTGACAGACTGCAACCCTGACACATTGCCCCGCGGTACACTGCCTCCTGACACACTGTCCCCTGACACACTACACCCTGACACACTGCTCTCCTGATACATTGCCCTCAGACACACTGTCCCCTGACACACTGCCCCGTGACACGCTGCACTCTGACACACTGACCCCTGACACATTGGCCTCTAACATATTTCACACTGACACACTGCCCCCTGACACACTGCTCCCTGACACACTACTCCCTAACACACTGCCCACTGACACACTGCCCACTGACACCCTGCCCCCTGACACACTGCCCTCAGATACACTGCACACCTGACACACTGCCCCCTGGCACACTGCACCCTGACACACTGCATACTGACACACTGCCCCCTGACACACTGCCCCCTGACAGACTGCAACCCTGACACATTGCCCCGCGGTACACTGCCTCGACACACTGTCCCCGGACACACTACACCCTGACACACTGCTCTCCTGATACATTGCCCACTGACACACAACCCCCTGATACACTGCACCCTGACACACTGCACTCTGACACATTGCCCCCTGACACACTACACACTAACACACTGCCCCCTGACACACTGCCATCTGACACACTACACACTAACACACTGTCCCCCGACACACTACGTCCTGACACACTGCCCCCGACACACTGCCCCCTGACAAATTGCCCCCTGACACACTACACCCTGACACATTGCCCTCTGACACACTGCACTCTGACACACTGCCCCCTGACACACTGCCCCCTGACACATTGCCCTCTGACACACTGCCCCATGACACACTGTACTCTGACACACTGGCCCCTGACACGCTGCCCCCTGACACACTACACCCTAACACACTGTCCCCTGACACACTGCCCCCTGACACATTACCCTCTGACACACTGCCCCATGACATACTGCACTCTGACACACAACACCCTGACACACAGCCCCTGACACACTGACCCCTGACACATTGGCCTCTGACACACTTCACACTGACACACTGCCCCCTGACACACTGCCCCCTGGCACACTGCACCCTGACACACTGCATACTGACACACTGCCCCCTGACACACTGCCCCCTGACACACTGCCCCCTGACACACTGCCCCCTGACAGACTGCAACCCTGACACATTGCCCCGCGGTACACTGCCTCCTGACACACTGTCCCCTGACACACTACACCCTGACACACTGCTCTCCTGATACATTGCCCTCAGACACACTGTCCCCTGACACACTGCCCCGTGACACGCTGCACTCTGACACACTGACCCCTGACACACTACACCATGACCCACTGAAAACTGACACACTGCCCCCTGACGCACTGCCCCCTGACAGACTGCACCCCTGACACATTAGCGCCCGGTACACTGCCCTCAGACACACTGTCCCCCGACACACTATGCCCTGACACACTGCCCCCTGACACACTGCCCCCTGACAAATTGCCCCCTCACACACTACACCCTGACACATTGCCCCATGACACACTGCACTCTGACACACTGGCCCCTGACTCACTGCCCCCTGACACACTACACCCTGACACACTGCATACTGACACACTGCCCCCTGACACACTGCCCCCTGACAGACTATCCCCTAACACACTGCCCCCTGACACTTTGCCATCTGACACACTGCCCCCTGACACACTGCACTCTGACACACTACACCCTGACACACTGCCCCCTGACACACTGCCCACTGACACCCTGCCCCCTGACACACTGCCCCTTGACACACTACACCCTGACACGTTGCCCCCTGGCACACTGCACCCTGACACTGCATACTGACACACTGCCCCCTGACACACTGCCCCCTGACAGACTGCAACCCTGACACATTGCCCCGCGGTACACTGCCTCCTGACACACTGTCCCCTGACACACTACACCCTGACACACTGCTCTCCTGATACATTGCCCACTGACACACTGCCCCCTGATACACTGCACCCTGACACACTGCACTCTGACACATTGCCCCCTGACACACTAAACACTAACACACTGCCCCCTGACACACTGCCATCTGGCACACTACACCCTAACACACTGCCCCCTGACACACTGCCCCCTGACACATTGCCCTCTGACACACTGTCCCCTGACACACTGCCCCCTGACACGCTGCACTCTGACACACTGCCCCCTGACACACTGCCCCCTGACACTCTGCCCCTTGACACACTACACCCTGACACATTGCCCTCTGACACATTGCGAACTAACACACTGCCCTCAGATACACTGCACACCTGACACACTGCCCCCTGGCACACTGCACCCTGACACACTGCATACTGACACACTGCCCCCTGACACACTGCCCCCTGAGAGACTGCAACCCTGACACATTGCCCTCTGACACACTGTCCCCCGACACACTACGCCCTGACACACTGCCCCCTGACACACTGCCCCCTGACAAATTGCCCCCTGACACACTACACCCTGACACATTGCCCCATGACACACTGCACTCTGACACACTGCCCCCTGAAACACTGCCCCCTGACACATTGCCCTCTGACACACTGCCCCATGACACACTGCACTCTGACACACTGGCCCCTGACACGCTGCCCCCTGACACACTACACCCTAACACACTGTCCCCTGACACACTGCCCCCTGACACATTACCCTCTGACACACTGCCCCATGACATACTGCACTCTGACACACAACACCCTGACACACAGCCCCTGACACACTGACCCCTGACACATTGGCCTCTGACACACTTCACACTGACACACTGCCCCCTGACACACTGCCCCCTGGCACACTGCACCCTGACACACTGCATACTGACACACTGCCCCCTGACACACTGCCCCCTGACAGACTGCAACCCTGACACATTGCCCCGCGGTACACTGCCTCCTGACACATTGCCCCCTGACACACTACACCCTGACACACTGCTCTCCTGATACATTGCCCTCAGACACACTGTTCCCTGACACACTGCCCCGTGACACGCTGCACTCTGACACACTGACCCCTGACACATTGGCCTCTAACATATTTCACACTGACACACTGCCCCCTGACACACTGCCCCCTGACACACTACTCCCTAACACACTGCCCCCTGACACACTGCCCACTGACACCCTGCCCCCTGACACACTGCCCTCAGATACACTGCACACCTGACACACTGCCCCCTGGCACACTGCACCCTGACACACTGCATACTGACACACTGCCCCCTGTCACACTGCCCCCTGACAGACTGCAACCCTGACACATTGCCCCGCGGTACACTGCCTCCTGACACACTGTCCCCCGACACACTACACCCTGACACACTGCTCTCCTGATACATTGCCCACTGACACACAACCCCCTGATACACTGCACCCTGACACACTGCACTCTGACACATTGCCCCCTGACACACTACACACTAACACACTGCCCCCTGACACACTGCCATCTGACACACTACACACTAACGCACTGCCCCCTGAAACAATGCCCCCTGACACATTGCCCTCTGACACACTGTCTCCCGACACACTACGCCCTGACACACTGTCCCCTGACACACTGCCCCCTGACAAATTGCCCCATGACACACTACACCCTGACACATTGCCCTCTGACACACTGCACTCTGACACACTGCCCCCTGACACACTGCCCCTGACACATTGCCCTCTGACACACTGCCCCATGACACACTGCACTCTGACACACTGGCCCCTGACTCACTGCCCCCTGACACACTACACCCTGACACACTGCATACTGACACACTGCCCCCTGACACACTGCCCCCTGACACATTGCCCTCTGACACACTGCCCCATGACATACTGCACTCTGACACACTGGCCCCTGACACGCTGCCCCCTGACGCACTACACCCTAACACACTGTCCCCTGACACACTGCCCCCTGACACATTACCCTCTGACACACTGCCCCATGACATACTGCACTCTGACACACAACACCCTGACACACAGCCCCTGACACACTGACCCCTGACACATTGGCCTCTGACACACTTCACACTGACACACTGCCCCCTGACACACTGCCCCCTGGCACACTGCACCCTGACACACTGCATACTGACACACTGCCCCCTGACACACTGCCCCCTGACACACTGCCCCCTGACAGACTGCAACCCTGACACATTGCCCCACGGTACACTGCCTCCTGACACACTGTCCCCCGACACACTACACCCTGACACACTGCTCTCCTGATACATTGCCCTCAGACACACTGTCCCCTGACACACTGCCCCGTGACACGCTGCTCTCTGACACACTGCCCCCTGACACACTACACCATGACCCACTGAAAACTGACACACTGCCCCCTGACGCACTGCCCCCTGACAGACTGCACCCCTGACACATTAGCGCCCGGTACACTGCCCACTGACACACTGTCCCCCGACACACTATGCCCTGACACACTGCCCCCTGACACACTGCCCCCTGACAAATTGCCCCCTCACACACTACACCCTGACACATTGCCCCCTGACACACTGCATACTGACACACTGCCCCCTGACACACTGACCCCTGACAGACTATCCCCTAACACACTGCCCCCTGACACTTTGCCATCTGACACACTGCCCCCTGACACACTACCCACTGACACACTGCACTCTGACACACTGCCCCCGACTCACTACACACTAACACACTGCCCCCTGACACACTGATCCCCTGACATATTGCCCCCTGACACACTACACCCTAACACACAGCCCCTGACACACTGCACTCTGACACACTGCACTCTGACACACTGGCCCATGACACACTGCACTCTGACACACTACACCCTGACACACTGCCCCCTGACACACTGCCCACTGACACCCTGCCCCCTGACACACTGCCCCTTGACACACTACACCCTGACACATTGCCCCCTGGCACACTGCACCCTGACACTGCATACTGACACACTGCCCCCTGACACACTGCCCCCTGACAGACTGCAACCCTGACACATTGCCCCGCGGTACACTGCCTCCTGACACACTGTCCCCTGACACACTACACCCTGACACACTGCTCTCCTGATACATTGCCCACTGACACACTGCCCCCTGATACACTGCACCCTGACACACTGCACTCTGACACATTGCCCCCTGACACACTAAACACTAACACACTGCCCCCTGACACACTGCCATCTGGCACACTACACCCTAACACACTGCCCCCTGACACACTGCCCCCTGACACATTGCCCTCTGACACACTGTCCCTTGACACACTGCCCCCTGACACGCTGCACTCTGACACACTGCCCCCTGACACACTGCCCCCTGACACTCTGCCCCTTGACACACTACACCCTGACACATTGCCCTCTGACACATTGCGAACTAACACACTGCCCTCAGATACACTGCACACCTGACACACTGCCCCCTGGCACACTGCACCCTGACACACTGCATACTGACACACTGCCCCCTGACACACTGCCCCCTGACAGACTGCAACCCTGACACATTGCCCTCTGACACACTGTCCCCCGACACACTACGCCCTGACACACTGCCCCCTGACACACTGCCCCCTGACAAATTGCCCCCTGACACACTACACCCTGACACATTGCCCCATGACACACTGCACTCTGACACACTGCCCCCTGACACACTGCCCCCTGACACATTGCCCTCTGACACACTGCCCCATGACACACTGCACTCTGACACACTGGCCCCTGACACGCTGCCCCCTGACACACTACACCCTAACACACTGTCCCCTGACACACTGCCCCCTGACACATTACCCTCTGACACACTGCCCCATGACATACTGCACTCTGACACACAACACCCTGACACACAGCCCCTGACACACTGACCCCTGACACATTGGCCTCTGACACACTTCACACTGACACACTGCCCCCTGACACACTGCCCCCTGGCACACTGCACCCTGACACACTGCATACTGACACACTACACCCTGACACACTGCTCTCCTGATACATTGCCCCCTGACACACTGCCCCCTGATACACTGCACCCTGACACACTGCACTCTGACACACTGCCATCTGACACACTGCACCCTGACACACTGCCCCCTGACACACTACACCCTAACACACTGCCCCTGACACACTACACCCTGACACACAGCACTCTGACACACTGCCCCCTGACACATTACACCCTAACGCACTGCCCCCTGACACAATGATCCCCTGACACATTGCCCTCTGACACACTGCCCCCTGACACACTCATCCCCTGACACATTGCCCCTGGTACACTGCCTCCTGATGCACTGCCCCCGAAACACTACACCCTAACACACTGCGCACTGACACACTGATCCCCTGACACATTGACCTCTGACACACTGTCCCCCGACACACTACACCCTGTCACACTGCCCCCGGACACACTGTCCACTGACAAACTGCCTCCTGACACACTACACCCTGACACATTGCCCTCTGACACACTACACCCTAACACACTGCCCCCTGACACACTGCCCCCTGACACATTGCCCTCTGACACATTGCCCCCTGACACACTATACCCTAACACATTGCCCTCTGACACACTGCCCCATGACACACTGCACTCTGACACACTGCCCCCGACACACTACAATCTGACACACAGCCCCTGACACACTGACCCCTGACACATTGGCCTCTGACACACTTCACACTGACACACTGCCCCCTGACACACTGCCCCCTGACACACTACTCCCTAACACACTGCCCTCTGACTCACTGCCCCCTGACACCCTGCCCCCTGACACACTGCTCCTTGACACACTACACCCTGACACATTTCCCTCTGGCACATTGCGAACAAACACACTGCCCCCAGATACACTGCACCCCTGACACCCTGCCCCTGGCACACTGCACCCTGACACACTGCATACTGATACACTGCACCCTGACACACTGCACTCTGACACATTGCCCCCTGACACACTACACACTAACACAATTTCCCCTGACACACTGCCATCTGACACACTACACCCTAACACACTGCCCCCTGACACACTGGCCCCTGATACACTGATCCCCTGACACATTGCCCTCAGACACACTGCCCCCTGACACATTGCCCACTGACACACTGCCCCCTGACACACTGCCCCCTGACACACTGCACTCTGACACACTGCCCCCTGACACACTGCCCCTTGACACACTGCACTTTGACACACTGCCCCAAGACACACTACACCCTAACACACTGCACCCTGACACACTGCTCCCTGACACATTGCCCTCTGAAACACTGCCACCTGACACACTGCCCCCGACACACTGCCACCTGACACACTACACACTAACACACTGCCCCCTGACACACTGCTCCCTGACACATTGCCCTCTGACACACTGCCCCCTGACACACTACACCCTAACACACTGCCCCCTGACACACTGCCCCCTGACACATTTCCCCCGGCACACTGCGTCCTGACACACTGGCCCCCGAAACACTACACCCTGACACACTGCCCCCTGACACACTGCCCCTTAACACACTGCCCTCTGACACACTGCCCCCTGACACACTACATCCTAACACATTGCCCCCTGACACACTGATCCCCTGACACATTGTCCTCTGGCACACTGCCCCTGACACACTGCACCCTGACACACTGCCTCCTGACACACTGCCCCCCGAAACACTACACCCTAACACACTGCACCCTGACACACTGCTCCCTGACACATTGCCCTCTGAAACACTGCCACCTGACACACTGCCCCCGACACACTGCCACCTGACACACTACACACTAACACACTGCCCCCTGACACACTGCTCCCTGACACATTGCCCTCTGACACACTGCCCCCTGACACACTACACCCTAACACACTGCCCCCTGACACACTGCCCCCTGACACATTGCCCCCGGCACACTGCGTCCTGACACACTGGCCCCCGAAACACTACACCCTGACACACTGCCCCCTGACACACTGCCCCTTAACACACTGCCCTCTGACACACTGCCCCCTGACACACTACATCCTAACACATTGCCCCCTGACACACTGATCCCCTGACACATTGTCCTCTGGCACACTGCCCCTGACACACTGCACCCTGACACACTGCCTCCTGACACACTGCCCCCCGAAACACTACACCCTAACACATTGCCCCCTGACACACTGATCCCCTGACACATTGTCCTCTGACACACTGCCCCCTGACACACTGCACTCTGACACACTGCCTCCTGACACACTGGCCCCCGAAACACTACACCTTGACACACAGCCTCCTGACACACTGCCCCCCGAATCTCTACACCCTAACCCATTGCCCCCTGACACACTGATCCCCTGACACATTGTCCTCTGGCACACTGCCCCCTGACACACTGCACACTGACACACTGCCTCCTGACACACTGTCCCCTGACACACTACACCCTGACACACTGCCCCCTGACACACTGTCCACTGACAAACTGTCCCCTGACACACTACACCCTGACACATTGCCCTCTGACACACGACAACCTAACACACTGCCCCCTGACACACTGCCCCCTGACACATTGCCCTCTGACACACTGCACCCTGACACACTGCCCCCTAGCACAATGATCCCCTGACACATTGCCCACTGACACACTGCCCCCTGACACACTGCCCCTTAACACACTGCTCCCCGAAACACTACACCCTGAAACACTGCCTCCTGACAAGTTGCCCTGCGACACACTCCACCCTAACACACTGCCCCCTGACACACTGATCCCCTGACACATTGCCCTCTGACACACTGCCCCCTGACACACTGCCCCCGACATACTGCACTCTGACACACTCCCCCCGACACACTACACCCTAACACACTGCCCCCTGACACACTGCCCCCTGACACATTGCCCTCTGACACACTACCCCCTGACACACTGCACTCTGACACATTGCCCCCTGACACATTGCCCCCTGACACACTGCACTCTGACACACTGCTCCCTGACACACTACACCATAACACACTGCCCCCTGACACACTGATCCCCTGACACATTGGCCTCTGACACACTGCACACTGACACACTGCCCCCTGACACACTACCCCCTGACACACTGCACTCTGACACACTACCCTCTGACAAACTACACCCTAACACACTGCCCCCTGACACACTGATCCCCTTACATACTGCACTCTGACACACTGCCCCATGACACACTACACCCTGACACATTGCCCTCTGACACACTGATCCCCTGACACACTGCCCCCTGACACACAGCACTCTGACACACTGATCCCCTGACACACTACACCCTAACACACCGCCCCCTGACACAATGATCCCCTGACACATTGCCCTCTGACACACTTCCCCCTGACACACTACATCCTGACACATTGCCCTCTGACACACTGCCCCCTGACACACTGCCCCTTAACACACTGCCTCCTGACACATTGCCCCCCGAAACACTGCACCCTAACACATTGCCCCCTGACACACTGATCCGCTGACACATTGTCCTCTGACACACTGCCCCCCTGACACACTGCACTCTGACACACTGCCCCATGACACACTACACCCGAACACACTGCCCCCTGACACACTGCCCTCGGACACATTGGCCTCTGACACACTGCACTCTGACACACTGCCCCCTGACAAACTACACCCTAACACACTGCCCCCTGACACACTGATCCCCTTACACACTGCACTCTGACACACTGCCCCTTGACACACTGCACTCTGACACACTGCCCCCTGACACACTGCACCCTGACACACTGCACCCTGACACACTGCACTCTGACACACTGTACTCTGACACACTGCCCCCTGACACACTACACCCTAACACATTGCCCCCTGACACATTGCCCTCTGACACACTGCCCCCTGACACACTGCCCCCTGACAAGCTGCCCCGCGACACACTACACCATAACACACTGTCCCTGACACACTGCCCCCTGACACACTGCACTCTGACACACTGCCCTCTGACAAACTACACCCTAACACACTGCCCCCTGACACACTGATCCCCTGACACACTGCACTCTGACACACTGCCCTCTGACAAACTACACCCTAACACACTGCCCCCTGACACACTGATCCCCTTACACACTGCACTCTGACACACTGCCCCTTGACACACTACACCCTAACACACTGCCCCCTGACACACTTATCCCCTTACACACTACACCCTGACACACTGCTCTCCTAATACATTGCCCACTGACACACTGCCCCCTGACACACTGATCCCCTGACACATTGCCCTCTGACACACTGCCCCCTGACACACTTACTCTGACAACTGCCTCCTGACACACTGTCCCCCGACACACTACACCCTGACACACTGCACCCTGACACACTGTCCACTGACAAACTGCCCCCTGACACACGACACCCTGACACATTGCCCTCTGACACACTACACCCTAACACACTGCCCCCTGACACCCGGCCCCATGATACATTGCCCTCTGACACACTGCACCCTGACACACTGCCCCCTGACACAACGCCCTCTGACACACTGCACCCTGACCCACTGCCCCCTGGCACAATGTCCCCTGACACATTGCCCTCTGACACACTGCCCCCTGACACACTGCCCCCTGACAAGCTGCCCCGCGACACACTACACCCTAACACACTGCCCCCTGACACACTGATCCCCTGACACATTGCCATCTGACACACTGCCCCCTGACACACTGCCCCCGACATACTGCACTCTGACACACTGCCCCCGACACACTACACCCTAACACACTGCCCCCTGACACACTGCCCCCGACATACTGCCCTCTGACACACTACCCCCTGACACACTGCACTCTGACACATTGCCCCCTGACACATTGCCCCCTGACACACTTAACTCTGACACACTGCCCCCTGACACACTACACCATAACACACTGCCCCCTGACACACTGATCCCCTGACACATTGGCCTCTGACACACTGCACACTGACACACTGCCCCCTGACACACTACCCCCTGACACACTGCACTCTGACACACTACCCTCTGACAAACTACACCCTAACACACTGCCCCCTGACACACTGATCCCCTGACACAATAATCCCCTGACACATTGCCCTCTGACACACTTCCCCCTGACACACTACATCCTGACACATTGCCCTCTGACACACTGCCCCCTGACACACTGCCCCTTAACACACTGCCTGCTGACACACTGCCCCCCGAAACACTGCACCCTAACACATTGCCCCCTGACACACTGATCCGCTGACACATTGTCCTCTGACACACTGCCCCCTGACACACTGCACTCTGACACACTGCCCCATGACACACTGCACCCTGACACACTGCACCCTGACACACTGCACTCTGACACACTGTACTCTGACACACTGCCCCCTGACACACTACACCCTAACACATTGCCCCCTGACACACAGCACTCTGACACACTGCCCCATGACACACTGCACCCTGACACACTGCACCCTGGCACAATGATCCCCTGACACATTGCCCTCTGACACACTGCCCCCTGACACACTGCCCCCTGACAAGCTGCCCCGCGACACACTACACCATAACACACTGCCCCTGACACACTGCCCCCTGACACACTGCACTCTGACACACTGCCCTCTGACAAACTACACCCTAACACACTGCCCCCTGACACACTGATCCCCTGACACACTGCACTCTGACACACTGCCCTCTGACAAACGACACCCTAACACACTGCCCCCTGACACACTGATCCCCTTACACACTGCACTCTGACACACTGCCCCTTGACACACTACACCCTAACACACTGCCCCCTGACACGCTGATCCCCTGACACACTACAACCTGACACACTGCTCTCCTAATACATTGCCCACTGACACACTGCCCTCTGACACACTGATCCCCTGACACATTGCCCTCTGACACACTGCCCCCTGACACACTGCACTCTGACAACTGCCTCCTGACACACTGCCCCCTGACACACTACACCCTGACACACTGCACCCTGACACACTGTCCACTGACAAACTGCCCCCTGACACACGACACCCTAACACACTGCCCCCTGACACACTGCCCCCTGACACATTGCCCTCTGACACACTGCACCCTGACACACTGCCCCCTGACACAACGCCCTCTGACACACTGCACCCTGACACACTGCCCCCTGGCTCAATGTCCCCTGACACATTGCTCTCTGACACACTGCCCCCTGACACACTGCCCCCTGACACACTGCACTCTGACATACTGCCCCCTGACACACTACACCATAACACACTGACCCCTGACACACTGCTCCCTGACACACTGATCCCCTGACACATTGGCCTCTGACCACTCCCTCCGTGACTCCCTTGTCAGATCCACACCCCCCACCGACCCAACCTCCACTCCCGGCACCTTCCCTTGCAACCGCAGGAGGTGCAAGACTTGCGCCCACACCTCCCCCCTCACTTCTCTCCAAGGCCCCAAAGGAAACTTCCATATCCGCCACAGATTCACCTGCACCTCCACCCACATCATCTATTGCATCCGCTGCAGCCGGTGTGGCCTCCTCTATATTGGGGAGACAGGCCGCCTACTTGCGGAGCGATTCAGAGAGCACCTCTGGGCCACCCGGACGAACCAACCCAATCACCCTGTAGCACAGCATTTCAACTCCCCCTCCCACTCCACCGAGGATATGCAGGTCATTGGACTCATCCACCGCCAAACCACAACAACGCGACGGTCGGAGGAGGAGCGTCTTATCTTCCGACTGGGAACCCTCCAACCGCAGGGGATGAACTTGGACTTCACCAGTTTCTTCATCCCCCCTCCCCCCACCTTGTCTCAGCCGGATCCCTCCAGCGCGGCACCGCCTTCCTGACCTGCAGTCTTCTTCTTGACCTCTCCGCCTCCATCCTACTCCGACCTATCACCCTCACCTTGACCTCTTTCCACCTATCACATTTCCAACTCCCCTCCTCCAAGTCCCTCCTCCCTACCTTTTATCTTCTCCTGCTGAACACTCTCTGCTCATTCCTGAAGAAGGGCCTGTGCCCGAAACGTCGAATCTCCTGTTCCCTGGATGCTGCCTGACCTGCTGTGCTGTTCCAGCAATAAAGTTTCAACTTTGCCCCCGGCACACTGCCCCCTGACACACTGCCCCCCGAAACACTACACCCTGACACACTGCCCCCTGACACACTGCCCCCCGAAACACTACACTCTGACACACTGCCCCCTGACACACTGTCCCCCGAAACACTACACCCTAATACACTGCCCCCTGACACACTACATCCTGACACATTGCCCTCTGACACACTGCCCCCTGACACACTGCCCCTTAACACACAGCCTCCTGACACACTGCCCCCCGAATCTCTACACCCTAACACATTGCCCCCTGACACACTGATCCCCTGACACATTGTCCTCTGGCACACTGCCCCCTGACACACTGCACTCTGACACACTGCCTCCTGACACACTGTCCCCCGACACACTACACCCTGACACACTGCCCCCTGACACACTGTCCACTGACAAACTGCCCCCTGACACACTACACTCTGACACATTGCCCTCTGACACACTACAACCTAACACACTGCCCCCTGACACACTGCCCCCTGACACATTGCCCTCTGACACACTGCACCCTGACACACTGCCCCCTGGCACAATGATCCCCTGACACATTGCCCACTGACACACTGCCCCCTGACACACTGCCCCTTAACACACTGCCCCCCGAAACACTACACCCTGAAACACTAACCCCTGACAAGTTGCCCTGCGACACACTCCACCCTAACACACTGCCCCCTGACACACTGATCCCCTGACACATTGCCCCCGACATACTGCACTCTGACACACTGCCACCGACACACTACACCCTAACACACTGCCCCCTGACACACTGCCCCCTGACACATTGCACTCTGACACATTGCCCCCTGACACATTGCCCCCTGACACACTGCACTCTGACACACTGCCCCCTGACACACTACACCATAACACACTGCCCCCTGACACACTGATCCCCTGACACATTGGCCTCTGACACATTGGACACTGACACACTGCCCCCTGACACACTATCCTCTGACAAACTACACCCCAACACACTGCCCCCTGACACACTGATCCCCTTACACACTGCAATCTGACACACTGCCCCATGACACACTACACCCTGACACATTGCCCTCTGACACACTGATCCCCTGACACACTGCCCCCTGACACACAGCACTCTGACACACTGCCCCCTGACACACTACACCCTAACACACTGCCCCCTGACACAATGATCCCCTGACACATTGCCCTCTGACACACTGCCACCTGACACACTGCCCCTTAACACACTGCCCCCTGACACACTGCTCCCCTGACACATTACCCCCGGCACACTGCCCCTTAACACACTGGCCCCCGAAACACTACACCCTAATACACTGCCCCCTGACACACTGATCCCCTGACACATTGCCCGCTGACACACTGCCCCCTGACACACTACATCCTGACACATTGCCCTCTAACCCACTGCCCCTTAACACACTGCCTCCTGACACACTGCCCCCCGAAATACTACACCCAAACACATTGCCCCCTGACACACTGATCCGCTGACACATTGTCCTCTGACACACTGCCCCCTGACACACTGCACTCTGACACACTGCCGCCTGACACACTACACCCGAACACACTGCCTCCTGACACACTGATCCCCTTACACACTGCACTCTGACACACTGCCCCTTGACACACTGCACTCTGACACACTGCCCCCTAACACATTGCCCGCTGACACACTGCCCCCTGACGCACTGCACTCTGACACACTGCCCCCTGACACACTACACCATAACACACTGCCCCCTGACACACTGATCCCCTGAGACATTGGCCTCTGACACACTGCACTCTGACACACTGCCCCCTGACACACTACACCATAACACACTGCCCCCTGACACATTGCCCCCTGACACACTGCACTCTGACACACTGCCCTCTGACAAACTACACCCTAACACACTGCCCGCTGACACACTGATCCCCTTACACACTGCACTCTGACACACTGCCCCTTGACACACTAAACCCTGACACATTGCCCTCTGGCACATTGCGAACTAACACACTGCCCCCAGATACACTGCACCCCTGACACACTGCCCCCTGACACACTACACCCTAACACACTGCCCCCTGACACACTGCCCCCTGACACATTGCCCTCTGACACACTGCCCCCTGACACACTGCCCCTTAACACACTGCCCCCCGAAACACTACACCCTAACACACTGCCCCCTGACACACTGATCCCCTGACACATTGCCCTCTGACACACGGCCCCCTGACACACTACATCCTGACACATTGCCCTCTGACACACTGCCCCCTGACACACTGCACTCTGACACACTGCACCCTGACACACTACACCCGAACACACTGCCTCCTGACACACTGCCGCCTGACACATTGGCCTCTGACACACTGCACTCTGCACACTGCCCCCTGACACACTGCACCCTGACACACTGCACTCTGACACACTGCCGACTGACACACGACACCCTAACACACTGCCCCCTGACACACTGATCCCGTTACACATTGCCCCCTGACACACAGCACTCTGACACACTGCCCCCTGGCACACTGCCCCATGACACACTGCACCCTGACACACTGCCCCCTGGCACAATGATCCCCTGACACATTGCCCTCTGACACAGTGCCCCCTGACAAGCTGCCCCGCGACACACTACACCCTAACACACTGCCCCCTGACACACTGATCCCCTGACACATTGCCCTCTGACACACTGCCCCCTGACACACTGCCCCCTGACATACTGCACTCTGACACACTGCCCCCTGACACACTACACCCTAACACACTGCCCCCTGACACACTGCCCCCTGACACATTGCCCTCTGACACACTGTCCCCTGACACACTACATCCTGACACATTGCCCTCTGACACACTGCCCCATGACACACTGCACCCTGACACACTGCCCCCTGGCACAATGATCCCCTGACATATTGTCCTCTGACACACTGCCCCCTGACACACTGCACTCTGACACACTACACCCTGACACACTACACCCGAACACACTGCCACCCGACACACTGCCCCCGGACACCTTGGCCTCTGACACACTGCACTCTGACACACTGCCCCCTGACACACTGCACCCTGACACACTGCACTCTGACACACTGCCCCCTGACACACTACACCGTAACACACTGCCCCCTGACACACTGCCCCCTGACACAGTGCCCTCTGACACACTGCCCCCTGACACACTACATCCTGACACATTGCCCTCTGACACACTGCCCCCTGACACACTGCCCCTTAACACACTGCCTCCTGACACACTGCCCCCCGAAATACTACACCCTAACACATTGCCCCCTGACACACTGATCCCCTGACACATTGTCCTCTGACACACTACAACCTAACACACTGCCCCCTGACACACTGCCCCCTGACACATTGCCCTCTGACACACTGCACCCTGACACACTGCCCCCTGGCACAATGATCCCCTGACACATTGCCCACTGACACACTGCCCCCTGACACACTGCCCCTTAACACACTGCCCCCCGAAACACTACACCCTGAAACACTAACCCCTGACAAGTTGCCCTGCGACACACTCCACCCTAACACACTGCCCCCTGACACACTGATCCCCTGACACATTGCCCCCGACATACTGCACTCTGACACACTGCCACCGACACACTACACCCTAACACACTGCCCCCTGACACACTGCCCCCTGACACATTGCACTCTGACACATTGCCCCCTGACACATTGCCCCCTGACACACTGCACTCTGACACACTGCCCCCTGACACACTACACCATAACACACTGCCCCCTGACACACTGATCCCCTGACACATTGGCCTCTGACACATTGGACACTGACACACTGCCCCCTGACACACTATCCTCTGACAAACTACACCCCAACACACTGCCCCCTGACACACTGATCCCCTTACACACTGCAATCTGACACACTGCCCCATGACACACTACACCCTGACACATTGCCCTCTGACACACTGATCCCCTGACACACTGCCCCCTGACACACAGCACTCTGACACACTGCCCCCTGACACACTACACCCTAACACACTGCCCCCTGACACAATGATCCCCTGACACATTGCCCTCTGACACACTGCCACCTGACACACTGCCCCTTAACACACTGCCCCCTGACACACTGCTCCCCTGACACATTACCCCCGGCACACTGCCCCTTAACACACTGGCCCCCGAAACACTACACCCTAATACACTGCCCCCTGACACACTGATCCCCTGACACATTGCCCGCTGACACACTGCCCCCTGACACACTACATCCTGACACATTGCCCTCTAACCCACTGCCCCTTAACACACTGCCTCCTGACACACTGCCCCCCGAAATACTACACCCAAACACATTGCCCCCTGACACACTGATCCGCTGACACATTGTCCTCTGACACACTGCCCCCTGACACACTGCACTCTGACACACTGCCGCCTGACACACTACACCCGAACACACTGCCTCCTGACACACTGATCCCCTTACACACTGCACTCTGACACACTGCCCCTTGACACACTGCACTCTGACACACTGCCCCCTAACACATTGCCCGCTGACACACTGCCCCCTGACGCACTGCACTCTGACACACTGCCCCCTGACACACTACACCATAACACACTGCCCCCTGACACACTGATCCCCTGAGACATTGGCCTCTGACACACTGCACTCTGACACACTGCCCCCTGACACACTACACCATAACACACTGCCCCCTGACACATTGCCCCCTGACACACTGCACTCTGACACACTGCCCTCTGACAAACTACACCCTAACACACTGCCCGCTGACACACTGATCCCCTTACACACTGCACTCTGACACACTGCCCCTTGACACACTAAACCCTGACACATTGCCCTCTGGCACATTGCGAACTAACACACTGCCCCCAGATACACTGCACCCCTGACACACTGCCCCCTGACACACTACACCCTAACACACTGCCCCCTGACACACTGCCCCCTGACACATTGCCCTCTGACACACTGCCCCCTGACACACTGCCCCTTAACACACTGCCCCCCGAAACACTACACCCTAACACACTGCCCCCTGACACACTGATCCCCTGACACATTGCCCTCTGACACACGGCCCCCTGACACACTACATCCTGACACATTGCCCTCTGACACACTGCCCCCTGACACACTGCACTCTGACACACTGCACCCTGACACACTACACCCGAACACACTGCCTCCTGACACACTGCCGCCTGACACATTGGCCTCTGACACACTGCACTCTGCACACTGCCCCCTGACACACTGCACCCTGACACACTGCACTCTGACACACTGCCGACTGACACACGACACCCTAACACACTGCCCCCTGACACACTGATCCCGTTACACATTGCCCCCTGACACACAGCACTCTGACACACTGCCCCCTGGCACACTGCCCCATGACACACTGCACCCTGACACACTGCCCCCTGGCACAATGATCCCCTGACACATTGCCCTCTGACACAGTGCCCCCTGACAAGCTGCCCCGCGACACACTACACCCTAACACACTGCCCCCTGACACACTGATCCCCTGACACATTGCCCTCTGACACACTGCCCCCTGACACACTGCCCCCTGACATACTGCACTCTGACACACTGCCCCCTGACACACTACACCCTAACACACTGCCCCCTGACACACTGCCCCCTGACACATTGCCCTCTGACACACTGTCCCCTGACACACTACATCCTGACACATTGCCCTCTGACACACTGCCCCATGACACACTGCACCCTGACACACTGCCCCCTGGCACAATGATCCCCTGACATATTGTCCTCTGACACACTGCCCCCTGACACACTGCACTCTGACACACTACACCCTGACACACTACACCCGAACACACTGCCACCCGACACACTGCCCCCGGACACCTTGGCCTCTGACACACTGCACTCTGACACACTGCCCCCTGACACACTGCACCCTGACACACTGCACTCTGACACACTGCCCCCTGACACACTACACCGTAACACACTGCCCCCTGACACACTGCCCCCTGACACAGTGCCCTCTGACACACTGCCCCCTGACACACTACATCCTGACACATTGCCCTCTGACACACTGCCCCCTGACACACTGCCCCTTAACACACTGCCTCCTGACACACTGCCCCCCGAAATACTACACCCTAACACATTGCCCCCTGACACACTGATCCCCTGACACATTGTCCTCTGACACACTGCCCCCTGACACACTGCACCCTGACACACGACACCCAAACACACTGCCACCTGACACACTGCCCCTGGACACATTGGCCTCTGACACACTGCACTCTGACACACTGCACCCTGACACACTGCACCCTGACACACTGCACTCTGACACACTGCCCCCTGACACACTACACCCTAACACACTGCACTCTGACACACTGATCCCGTTACACATTGCCCCCTGACACACAGCACTCTGACACACTGCCCCATGACACACTGCACCCTGACACACTGCCCCCTGACACACTGCACCATAACACACTGCCCCCTTACACACTGATCCCCTGAAACATTGCCCTCTGACACACTGCCCCCTGACACACTGCCCCCTGACATACTGCACTCTGACACACTGCCCCCTGACACACGACACCACAACACACTGCCCCCTGACACACTGCCCCCTGACACATTGCCCTCTGACACACTGCCCCCCGACACACTGCCCCCTGACACACTGCACTCTGACACACTGCCCCCTGACACACTACACCACAACACACTGCCCCCTGACACACTGATCCACTGACACATTGGCCTCTGACACACTGCACTCTGACACACTGCCCCCTGACACACCACACCATAACACACTGCCCCCTGACACACTGCCCCCTGACACACTGCACTCTGACACACTGCCCCTTGACACACTACACCCTAACACACTGCCCCCTGACAATCTGATCCCCTTACACACTGCACTCTGACACACTGCCCCTTGACACACTACACTCTGACACATTGCCCTCTAGCACATTGCGAACTAACACACTGCCCCCAGATACACTGCACCCCTGACTCACTGCCCACTGACACACTAAGCTCTGAGACACTGCCCTCTGACACACTGCCCCATGGCACACTGCCCCATGACACACTGATCCCCTGACGCATTGTCCTCTGACACACTGCCCCCTGACACACTGCACTCTGACACACTGCACCCTGACACACTACACCCGAACACACTGCCACCTGACACACTGCCCCCGGACACATTGGCCTCTGACACACTGCACTCTGACACACTGCCCCCTGACACACTGCCCCCTGACACACTGCACCCTGACACACTGCACTCTGACACACTGCCCCCTGACACACTACACCCTAACACACTGCCCCCTGACACACTGATCCCGTTACACATTGCCCCCTGACACACAGCACTCAGACACACTGCCCTTTGACACACTGCACCCTGACACACTGCCCCCTGGCACAATGATCCCCTGACACATTGCCCTCTGACACACGGCCCCCTGACAAGCTGCCCCGCGACACACTACACCCTAACACACTGCCCCCTGACACACTGATCCCCTGACACATTGCCCTCTGACACACTGCCCCCTGACACACTGCCCCCTGACACACTGCCCCCTGACACATTACACCATAACACACTGCCCCCTGACACACTGCCCCCTGACACATTGCCCCCTGACACACTGCACTCTGACACATTGCCCTCTGACACACTGCCCCCTGACACACTGCACTCTGATACACTGCCCCCTGACACACTGCCCCCTGACACACTACACCACAACACACTGCCCCCTGACACACTGATCCCCTGACACATTGGCCTCTGACAAACTACACCCTAACACACTGCCCCCTGACACACTGATCCCCTTACAAACTGCACTCTGACACACTGCCCCTTGACACACTACACCCTGACACATTGCCCTCTGGCACATTGCGAACTAACACACTGCCCCCAGATACACTGCACCCCTGACACACTGCCCTCTGACACACTGCCCCATGGCACACTGCACCCTGACACACTGCATACTGACACACTGCCCCCTGACACACTGCCCTCTGACACACTGCCCCCTGACACACTACACACTAACACACTGCCCCCTGACACACTGCCACCTGACACACTACACACTAACACACTGCCCCCTGACACACTCCTCCCTGACACATTGCCCTCTGACACACTGCCCCCTGACACACTGATCCCCTGTCACATTGGCCTCTGACACACTGCCCTCCTGACACACTGCCCCCGGACACCATGATCCCCTGACACACTGCCATCTGACACACTGCCCCCTGACACACTGCCCCATGACACACTGCCTCCTGACACACTGCCCCTGACACACTACACCCTGACACACTGATCCCCTGACACACTGCCATCTGACAAACTGCCCCCTGACACACTGCCCCATGACACACTGCCCCTGACACACTACACCCTGACACACTTCACACTGACACACTGCCCCCTGACACACTGCCCCCTGACACACTGCACCCTGACACACTGCACCCTGACACACTGCCCCCTGACACACTACACCCTAACACATTGCCCCCTGACACACTGATCCCCTTACACACTGCACTCTGACACACTGCCCGTTGACAAACTACACCCTAACACACTGCCCCCTGACACACTGCCCCCTGGCACAATGATCCCCTGACACACTGCACTCTGACACACTGCCCTCTGACACACTGCCCCCTGACACACAGCCCCCTGACAAGCTGCCCCGCGACACACTACACCATAACACACTGCCCCTGACACACTGCCCCCTGACACACTGCACTCTGACACACTGCCCTCTGACAAACTACACTCTAACACACTGCCCCCTGACACACTGATCCCCTTACACACTGCACTCTGACACACTGCCACTTGACACACTACACCCTGACACATTGCCCTCTGGCACACAGAGAACTAACACACTGCCCCCAGATACACTGCACCCCTGACACACTGCCCCCTGACACACTACACCCTAACACACTGCCCCCTGACACACTGATCCCCTGACACATTGCCCTCTGACACACTGCCCCCTGACACACTCCCCCCTGACATACTGCACTCTGACACACTGCCCCCTGACACACTACACCCTAACACTCTGCCCCCTGACACACTGCCCCCTGACACACTGCCCCCTGACACACTGCCCCCTGACACACTACATCCTGAGACATTGCCCTCTGACACACTGCCCCCTGACACACTGCACGCTGACACACTGCACCCTGACACACTACACCCGAACACACTGCATCCTGACACACTGCCGCCTGACACATTGGCTTCTGACACACTGCACCCTAACACACTGCCCCCTGACACACTGCCCCCTGACACACTGCCCCCTGACACACTGCACTCTGACACATTGCCCCCTGACACACTGCCCCCTGACACACTGCACTCTAATACACTGCCCCCTGACACACTACACCATAACACACTGCCCCCGACACACTGATCCCCTGAGACATTGGCCTCTGACACACTGCACTCTGACACACTGCCCCCTGACACACTACACCATAACACACTGCCCCCTGACACATTGCCCCCTGACACACTGCACTCTGACACACTGCCCTCTGACAAACTACACCCTAACACACTGCCCGCTGACACACTGATCCCCTTACACACTGCACTCTGACACACTGCCCCTTGACACACTAAACCCTGACACATTGCCCTCTGGCACATTGCGAACTAACACACTGCCCTCAGATACACTGCACCCCTGACACACTGCCCCCTGACACACTACACCCTAACACACTGCCCCCTGAAACATTGCCCACTGACACATTGTCCTCTGACGCACTGCCCCCTGACACACTGCCCCTTAACACACTGCCTCCTGACACACTGCCCCCTGACACACTGCCCCCGAAATACTACACCCTAACACACTGCCTCCGATACACTGATCCCCTGACACACTATGCCCTAACACGCTGGCCCCTGACACACTGCCCTCTGACACACTACACTCTAACACACTGCCCCCTGACACACTTATCCCCTGACACATTGCCCTCTGACACACTGCCCCCTGACACACTGCCCCATGACACACTGCCCCTGACACACTACACCCTGACACACTTCACACTGACACACTGCCCCCTGACACACTGCCCCCTGACACACAGCGCTCTGACACACTGCACCCTGACACACTATACCCTAACACACTGCCCCCTGACACACTGCTCCCCTGACACATTGCCCTCTGACACACTGCCCTCTGACACACTGCCCCCTGACACACTGCCTCCTGACACACTGCCCCCTGACACACTGCCTCCTGACACACTGCCTCCTGACACACTGCACTCTGACACACTGGCCCCGACACACTACCCCCTAACACACTGCCTCCTGACACACTGCCCCCTGACACTTTGCCATCTGACACACTGCCCCCTGACACACTGCCCCCTGAAACACTGCACTCTGACACACTGCCCCCTGACAAACTACCCCCTGACACAATGCACTTTGACACACTGCCCCCAACACACTACACACTAACACACTTTCCCCTGACACACTGATCCCCTGACATATTGCCCTCTGACACACTGCCCCCTGACACACTGCCCCCTGACACACTACACCTTAACACACTGCCACCTGACACACTGCCCCCTGACACATTGCCCTCTGACACACTGCCCCCTGACACACTGCACTCTGACACACTGGCCCCTGACACACTGCCCCATGACACAATGCACTCTGACACACTGCCTCCAACACAATACACACTAACACACTTTCCCCTGACACACTGATCCCCTGACATATTGCCCTCTGACACACTGCCCCCTGACACACTGCCCCCGACACACTACACCCTAACACACTGCCACCTGACACACTGCCCCCTGACACATTGCCCTCTGACACAATGCCCCCTGACACACTGCACTCTGACACACTGGCCGCTGACACACTGCACCCTGACACACTGCACTCTGACACACTGCCCCCTGACACACTACACCCTGACACACTGCCCCCTGACACACTGACCCCTGACACATTGGCCTCTGACACACTTCACACTGACACACTGCCCCCTGACACACTGATCCCCTTACACATTGCCCTCTGACTCACTGCCCCCTAACACACTGCCCCCTGACACCCTGCCCCCTGACACACTGCCCCTTGACACACTACACCCTGACACATTGCCCTCTGGCACATTGCGAACTAACACATTGCCCCAAGATACACTGCACCCCTGACACACTGCCCCCTGGCACACTGCACCCTGACACACTGCAGACTGACACACTGCCCCCTGACACACTGCCCCCTGACAGACTTCACCCCTGACACATTGCCCCTTAACACACTACACACTAACACACTGCCCCCTGACACACTGCCACCTGACACACTACACCCGAACACACTGCCCCCTGACACACTGGCCCCTGATACACTGTACTCTGACACATTGCCCCTTAACACACTACAAACTAACACACTGCCCCCTGACACACTGCCACCTGACACACTACACCCTAACACACTGCCTCCTGTCACACTGCCCCCTGACACATTGTCCTCTGACACACTGTCCCCTGACACACTGCCCCCTGACACGCTGCACTATGACACGCTGCCCCCTGACACACTGCCCCCTGACAGACTGCACCCCTGACACATTAGCGCCCGGTACACTGCCTCCTGACACACTGTCCCCCGACACACTACACCCTGACACACTGCCCCCTGACACACTGCCCCCTGACAAACTGTCCCCTGACACACTACACCCTGACACATTGCCCTCTGACACACTTCACCCTAACACACTGTCCCCTGACAAACTGCCCCCAGACACACTGCACTCTGACACACTGCCCCTTAACACACTGCCCCCTGACACACTGCTCCCCTGACACATTGCACCCGGCTCACTGCCCTCTGACACACTGCCCCGCGACACACTACACCCTAACACACTGCCTCCTGACACACTGATCCCCTGACTCACTGCCCCCTGACACACTGCCCCCGACACACTTCTCCCTGAAACATTGCCCTCTGACACACTGCCCCCTGACACACTGCCCCCTGACGCACTGCCCCCTGACACACTGATCCCCTGACACACTGATCCCCTGACACATTGCCCTCTGACACACTGCCCCATGACACACTGCCCCCTGACACACTGATCCCCTGACACATTGCCCTCTGACACACTGCCCCCTGACACACTACACCCTAACCCGTTGCCCCCTGACACACTGATCCCCTGACACAATGCACTCTGACACACTGCCCCTGACACACTACACCCTAACCCGTTGCCCCCTGACACACTGATCCCCTGACACAATGCACTCTGAAACACTGCCCCTGACACACTACACCCTAACACACTCCCCCCTGACACAATGATCCCCTGACACATTGCCCTCTGACACACTGCCTCCTGACACACTGCCCCACGAAACACTACACCCTTACACACTGGCCCCTGACACATTGCCCCCTGACACACTACACCCTGACACACTGCCTCCTGACACACTACACCCTAACCCGTTGCCCCCTGACACACTGATCCCCTGACACAATGCACTCTGAAACACTGCCCCTGACACACTACACCCTAACACACTCCCCCCTGACACAATGCTCCCCTGACACATTGCCCCCGGCACACTGCCTCCTGACACACTGCCCCACGAAACACTACACCCTTACACACTGGCCCCTGACACACTGCCCCCTGAAACACTGCACTCTGACACACTGCCCCCTGACACACTACCCACTAACACATTGCCCTCTGACACACTGCCCCCTTACACACTGCCCCTTAACACACTGCCCCCTGACACGCTGCACTCTGACACACTGCCCCCTGACACATTGCCCTCTGACAAACTGCCCCATGACACACTGCCCCCTGACACAATGCACTCTGACACACTGCCCCCTGACACACTGCCCCCTGACACACTACACCCTGACACACTGCCCCCTGACACACTGATCCCCTGACACACTGCCCTCTGACACACTGCCCCCTGACACACAGCACTCTGACACACTGCCCCCTGACACACTACACCCTAACACACTGCCCCCTGACACAATGATCCCCTGACACACTGCCCTCTGACACACTGACCCCGGACACATTGGCCTCTGACACACTGCACTCTGACACACTGCCCCCTGACACACTGCACTCTGACACACAGCACTCTGACACACTGCCCCATGACACACTGCACTCTGATACACAGCACTCTGACACACTGCCCCCTGACACACTGCCCCCTGACAAACTGCCCCCTGACACACTGCCCCCTGACACAATACACCCTGACACATTGCCCTCTGACACACTACACCCTAACACACTGCCCCCTGACACACTGCCACCTGACACATTGCCCTCTGACACACTGCACTCTGACACACTGCCCCCTGACACACTGCCCCCGACACACTGCACTCTGACACACTGCGCCCTGACACACTACAGCCTAACACATTGCCCCCTGACACACTGCCCCCTAACACACTGCCTCTTAACAGACTGCCCCCGGACACACTGCTCCCCTGACACATTGCATCCGGCACACTGCGTCCTGACACACTGCCCCCCGAAACACTACACCCTAATACACTGCCCCCTGACACACTGATCCCCTGACACATTGCCCTCTGACACACTGCCCCCTGACACACTGCCTCCTGACACACTGATCCCCTGACACACTGCCCTCTGACACACTGCACACTGACACAATGCCCCCTGACACATTGCCCTCTGACACACTGCCCCCTGACTCACTGCCCCCTGTCACGCTGCACCCTAACACACTGCCCCCTGACACATTGCCCTCTGACAAACTGCCCCCTGACACACTGCCCCCTGACACAATGCACTCTGACACACTGCCCCCTGACACACTACACCCTGACACACTGCCCCCTGACACACTGATCCCCTGACACACTGCCCTCTGACACACTGCCCCCTGACATACAGCACTCTGACACACTGCCCCCTGACACACTACACCCTAACACACTGCCCCCTGACACACTGCTCCCCTGACACATTGCCCTCTGACACACTGCCCCTTAACACTGCCCCCTGACACACGGATCCCCTGACACATTGCCCTCTGATACACTGCCCCCTGACACACTACATCCTGACACACTGCCCTCTGACACACTGCCCCCTGACACACTGCCCCTTAACACACTGCCTCCTGACACCCTGCCCCCCGAAACACTGCCCCCTGACAAGCTGCCCCGTGACACACTACACACTAACACATTGCCCCCTGACACACTGATCCCCTGACACATTGTCCTCTGACACACTGCCCCCTGACACACTGCACTCTGACACACTGCACCCTGACACACTACACCCGAACACACTGCCCCCTGACACACTGATCCGGACACATTGGCCTCTGACACACTGCACTCTGACACACTGCCCCCTGACACACTGCACCCTGACACACTGCACTCTGACACACTGCACTCTGACACACTGCACTCAGACACACTGCCCCCTGACACACTACACCCGAACAATCTGCCCCATGACACATTGATCCCGTTACACATTGCCCCCTGACACACAGCACTCTGACACACTGCCCCATGACACACTACAACCTGACACATTGTCCTCTGACACATTGCGAACTAACACACTGCCCCCAGATATACTGCACCCCTGACACACTGCATACTGACACACTGCCCCCTGACACACTGCCCCCTGACAGACTGCACCCCTGACACATTGCCCCACGGTACACTGCCTCCTGACAACTGTACCCGACACACTACACCCTGACACACTGCCCCCTGACACACTGCCCCCTGACACACTGCCACCTGACACATTGCCCTCTGACACACTGCACTCTGACACACTGCCCCCTGACACACTACACCCTGACACACTGCCCCCTGACACACTGCCCCCTGACACACTGCCCCCTGACAAACTGCCCCCTGACACATTGCCCTCTGACACACTACACCCTAACACAGTGCCCCCTGACACACTTCCACCTGACACATTGCCCTCTGACACACTGCACTCTAACACACGGCCCCCTGACACACTACACCTTAACACACTGCCCCGTGACACACTGCCTCCTGACACACTGCCCCCTGACACACTGCCCCCTGACACACTGATCCCCGTCACATTGGCCTCTGACACACTGCACACTGACACACTGCGCCCTGACACATTGCCTCCTGACACACTGCCCCTGACACACTGCACACTGACACACTGCACACTGACACACTGCCCCCTGACACACTGCCCCCTGACACACAGCACTCTGACACACAGCACTCTGACACACTGCACCCTGACACAGTGCACCCTGACACACTGCACTCTGACACACAGCACTCTGACACACTGCACCCTGACACACTGCACCCTGACACACTGCACCCTGACACACTACACCCTAACACACTGCCCCCTGACACAATGATCCCCTGACACATTGCCCTCTGACACACTGCCCCCTGACACACTGCCCCTTAACACACTGCCCCCTGACACACTGCTCCCCTGACACACTGCCCCCGGCACACTGCCTCCTGACACACTGCCCCCCGAAACACTACACCCTGACACACTGCCCCCTAACACACTGCCCCCTGACACACTGATCCCCTGACACATTGCCCTCTGATACACTGCCTCCTGACACACTGCCTCCTGACACACTGCACTCTGACACACTGGCCCCAACACACTTCCCCCTAGCACACTGCCCCCTGACACTTTGCCATCTGACACACTGCCCTCTGACAAACTACCCCCTGACACACTGCACTCTGACACACTGCCCCCGACACATTTCACACTAACACACTGCCCCCTGACACACTGATCCCCTGACATATTGCCCTCTGACACACTGCCCCCTGACACACTGCCCCCTGACACACTACACCCTAAAACACTGCCCACTGACGCACTGCCCCCTGACACATTGCCCCCTGACACACTGCCCCCTGACACACTGCACTCTGACACACTGGCCCCTGACACACTGCCCCCTGACACACTGCACTCTGACACACTGCCCCCTGACACACTACAGCTTGACACACTGCCCCCTGACACATTGGTCTCTGACACACTTCACACTGACACACAGCCCCCTGACACACTGATCCCCTTACACATTGCCCTCTGACTCACTGCCCCCTGACACACTGCCCCCTGACACCCTGCCCCCTGACACCCTGCCCCCTGACACACTATACCCTGACACATTGCCCTCTGGCACATTGCGAACTAACACACTGCCCCCAGATACACTGCACCCCAGACACACTGCTCCCTGGCACACTGCACCCTGACACACTGTAGACTGACACACTGCCCCCTGACACACTGCCCCCTGACAGACTGCACCCCTGACACATTGCCCCGCGGTACACTGCCTCCTGACACACTGTCCCCCGACACACTACACGCTGACACAGTGCCCCTGACACACTGCCCCCTGACACACTGCACTCTGACACGTTGCCCCTTAACACACTACACACTAACACACTGCCTCCTGACACACTGCCACCTGACAAACTACACCCGAACACACTGCCCCCTGACACACTGCCCCCTGACACACTGCACTCTGACACATTGCCCCTTAACACACTACAACCTAACACACTGCCCCCTGACACACTGCAACCTGACACACTACACCCTAACACACTGCCCCCTGACACACTGCCCCCTAACACATTGCCCTCTGACACACTGTCCCCGACACACTGCCCCCGACACGCTGCACTCTGACACACTGCCCCCTGACACACTGCCCCCTGACACACTACACCCTAAAACACTGCCCACTGACGCACTGCCCCCTGACATATTGCCCTCTGACACACTGCCCCCTGACACACTGCCCCCTGACACACTACACCCTAAAACACTGCCCACTGACGCACTGCCCCCTGACACATTGCCCCCTGACACACTGCCCCCTGACACACTGCACTCTGACACACTGGCCCCTGACACACTGCCCCCTGACACAGTGCACTCTGACACACTGCCCCCTGACACACTACAGCTTGACACACTGCCCCCTGACACATTGGTCTCTGACACACTTCACACTGACACACAGCCCCCTGACACACTGATCCCCTTACACATTGCCCTCTGACTCACTGCCCCCTGACACACTGCCCCCTGACACCCTGCCCCCTGACACCCTGCCCCCTGACACACTATACCCTGACACATTGCCCTCTGGCACATTGCGAACTAACACACTGCCCCCAGATACACTGCACCCCAGACACACTGCTCCCTGGCACACTGCACCCTGACACACTGCACACTGACACACTGCCCCCTGACACACTGCCCCCTGACAGACTGCACCCCTGACACATTGCCCCGCGGTACACTGCCTCCTGGCACACTGTCCCCCGACACACTACACGCTGACACAGTGCCCCTGACACACTGCCCCCTGACACACTGCACTCTGACACGTTGCCCCTTAACACACTACACACTAACACACTGCCTCCTGACACACTGCCACCTGACAAACTACACCCGAACACACTGCCCCCTGACACACTGCCCCCTGACACACTGCACTCTGACACATTGCCCCTTAACACACTACAACCTAACACACTGCCCCCTGACACACTGCAACCTGACACACTACACCCTAACACACTGCCCCCTGACACACTGCCCCCTAACACATTGCCCTCTGACACACTGTCCCCGACACACTGCCCCCTGACACGCTGCACTCTGACACACTGCCCCCTGACACACTACACCCTGACACACTACACCCTGACACACTGCATACTGACACACTGCCCCCAGACAGACTGCACCCCTGACACATTAGCGCCCGGTACACTGCCTCCTGACACACTGCCCCGCGAAACACTACACCCTGACACATTGCCCTCTGACACACTGCCCCCTGACAAACTGCCCCCTGACACACTACACCCTGACACATTGCCCTCTGACACAATTTACCCTAACATACTGTTCTCTGACAAACTGCCCCCAGACACATTGCCCTCTGACACACTGCACCCTGACACACTGCCCCTTAACACACTGCCCCCTGACACACTGCTCCCCTAACACATTGCACCCGGCTCACTGCCTCCTGACACACTGCCCCGTGACACACTACACCCTAACACACTGCCCCCTGACACACTGATCCCCTGACACATTGCCCTCTGACACACTGCCCCCTGACTCACTGCACCCGACACACTGCACTCTGACACACTGCCCCCTCACACACTGCCCCCTAACACACTGCCCCCTGACACAATGATCCCCTGATACATTGCCCTCTGACACACTGCCCCCTAACACTTTGCCCCTTAACACACTGCCCCCTGACACACTGCTCCCCTGACACATTGCCCTCTGACACACTGCCCCCTAACACACTGCCCCTTAACACACTGCCTCCTGACACACTGCTCCCCTAACACATTGCACCCGGCTCACTGCCTCCTGACACACTGCCCCGTGACACACTACACCCTAACACACTGCCCCCTGACACACTGATCCCCTGACACATTGCCCTCTGACACACTGCCCCCTGACTCACTGCACCCGACACACTGCACTCTGACACACTGCCCCCTGACACACTGCCCCCTAACACATTGCCCTCTGACACACTGTCCCCTGACACACTACCCCCTGACACACTGCCCCCTGACACGCTGCACTCTGACACACTGCCCCCTGACACATTGCCCTCTGACAAACTGCCCCCTGACACACTGCCCCCTGACACAATGCACTCTGACACACTGCCCCCTGACACACTGCCCCCTGACACACTACACCCTGACACACTGCCCCCTGACACACTGATCCCCTGACACACTGCCCTCTGACACACTGCCCCCTGACACACAGCACTCTGACACACTGCCCCCTGACACACTACACCCTAACACACTGCCCCCTGACACAATGATCCCCTGACACACTGCCCTCTGACACACTGACCCCGGACACATTGGCCTCTGACACACTGCACTCTGACACACTGCCCCCTGACACACTGCACTCTGACACACAGCACTCTGACACACTGCCCCCTGACACACTGCCCCCTGACAAACTGCCCCCTGACACACTGCCTACTGACACAATACACCCTGACACATTGCCCTCTGACACACTACACCCTAACACACTGCCCCCTGACACACTGCCACCTGACACATTGCCCTCTGACACACTGCACTCTGACACACTGCCCCCTGACACACTGCCCCCTGACACACTGCACTCTGACACACTGCGCCCTGACACACTACAGCCTAACACATTGCCCCCTGACACACTGCCCCCTAACACACTGCCTATTAACAGACTGCCCCCGGACACACTGCACCCCTGACACATTGCATCCGGCACACTGCGTCCTGACACACTGCCCCCCGAAACACTACACCCTAATACACTGCCCCCTGACACACTGATCCCCTGACACATTGCCCTCTGACACACTGCCCCCGGACACACTACATCCTGACACATTGCCCTCTGACACACTGCCCCCTGACACACTGCCCCTTAACACACTGCCTCCTGACACCCTGCCCCCCGACACACTGCCCCCTGACAAACTGCCCCCTGACACACTACAGCCTAACACATTGCCCCCTGACACACTGATCCCCATACACATTG
The DNA here is from genome assembly GCF_037043375.1 of Chiloscyllium plagiosum. Taxonomy (NCBI): domain Eukaryota; kingdom Metazoa; phylum Chordata; class Chondrichthyes; order Orectolobiformes; family Hemiscylliidae; genus Chiloscyllium; species Chiloscyllium plagiosum. Next base: position 12,687,610 of record NW_028270181.1, on the reverse strand, counting down.
CCCTCTGACACACTGCCCCGTGACACACTGCCTCCTGACGCACTGATCCCCTGACACACTGCCCTCTGACACACTGCACACTGACACAATGCCCCCTGACACATTGCCCTCTGACACACTGCCCCCTGACTCACTGCCCCCTGTCACGCTGCACCCTAACACACTGCCCCCTGACACATTGCCCTCTGACAAACTGCCCCCTGACACACTGCCCCCTGACACAATGCACTCTGACACACTGCCCCCTGACACACTACACCCTGACACACTGCCCCCTGACACACTGATCCCCTGACACACTGCCCTCTGACACACTGCCCCCTGACACACAGCACTCTGACACACTGCCCCCTGACACACTACACCCTAACACACTGCCCCCTGACACACTGCTCCCCTGACACATTGCCCTCTGACACACTGCCCCTTAACACTGCCCCCTGACACACTGATCCCCTGACACATTGCCCTCTGATACACTGTCCCCTGACACACTACATCCTGACACACTGCCCTCTGACACACTGCCCCCTGACACACTGCCCCTTAACACACTGCCTCCTGACACCCTGCCCCCCGAAACACTGCCCCCTGACACACTACACCCTAACACACTGCCCCCTGACACACTGCCTCCTGACACATTGCCCTCTGACACACTGCACTCTGACACACTGCCCCCTGACACACTGCCCCCTGACACACAGCGCTCTGACACACTGTCCCCTGACACAATACACCCTAACACACTGCCCCCTGACACAATGATCCCCTGACACATTGCCCTCTGACACACTGCCCCCTAACACACTGCCCCTTAACACACTGCCCCCTGACACACTGCTCCCCTGACACACTGCACCCGGCACACTGCGTCCTGACACACTGCCCCCCGAAACACTACACCCTAATACACTGCCCCCTGACACACTGATCCCCTGACACATTGCACTCTGACACACTGCCCCCTGACACACTACATCCTGACACATTGCCTTCTGACACACTGCCCCCTGACACACTGCCCCTTAACACACTGCCTCCTGACACCCTGCCCCCCGAAACACTACACCCTAACACACTTCCCCCCTGACACACTGCCCCTGACAAACTTCCCCCTGACACACTACAGCCTAACACACTGCCCCCTGACACACTGCCTCCTGACACACTGATCCCCTGACACATTGCCCTCTGACACATTGCCCCCTGACACACTGATCCCCTGACACATTGCCCTCTGACACACTGCCCCCTGACACACTGCCTCCTGACACACTGCACTCTGACACACTGACCCCTGACACACTACACCCTAACACACTACCCGCTGACACACTGACCCCTGACACTTTGCCATCTGACACACTGCCCCCTGACACACTACCCCCGACACACTGCACTCTGACACACTGCCCCCGACACACTACACACTAACACACTGCCCCCTGACACAATGCACTCTGTCACACTGCCCCCTGACACACTATACCCTGACACACTGCCCCCTGACACACTGATCCCCTAACACACTGCCCTCTGACACACTGCACACTGACACAATGCCCCCTGACACATTGCCCTCTGACACACTGCCCCCTGACTCACTGCCCCCGACACACTGCACTCTGACACACTGCCCCCTGACACACTGCCCCCTAACACATTGCCCTCTGACACACTGTCCCCTGACACACTGCCCCCTGACACGCTGCACTCTGACACACTGCCCCCTGACACATTGCCCTCTTACAAACTGCACCCTGACACACTGCCCCCTGACACAATGCACTCTGACACACAGCCCCCTGACACACTACACCCTGACACACTGCCCCCTGACACACTGATCCCCTGACACACTGCCCTCTGACACACTGCCCCCTGACACACAGCACTCTGACACACTGCCCCCTGACACACTGCCCCTTAACACACTGCCTCCTGACACCCTGGCCCCCGAAACACTACACCATAACACACTTCCCCCCTGACACACTGCCCCTGACAAGCTGCCCCGTGACACACTACACACTAACACATTGCCCCCTGACACACTGATCCCCTGACACATCGTCCTCTGACACACTGCCCCCTGACACACTGCACTCTGACACACTGCCCCCTGACACACTACACCCGAACAAACTGCCCCATGACACATTAATCCCGTTTCACATTGCCCCCTGACACACAGCACTCTGACACACTGCCCCATGACACACTACAACCTGACACATTGCCCTCTGACACATTGCGAACTAACACACTGCCCCCAGATATACTGCACCCCTGACACACTGCCCCCTGACACATTGCCCCACGGTACACTGCCCCCTGACACAATACACCCTAACACACTGCCCCCTGACACACTGCCACCTGACACATTGCCCTCTGACACACTGCACTCTGACACACTGCCCCCTGACACACTACACCCTAACACACTGCCCCCTGACACACTGCCTCCTGACACATTGCCCTCTGACACACTGCACTCAGACACACTGCCCCCTGACACACTGCCCCCTGACACACTGCACTCTGACACACTGCGCCCTGACACACTACACCCTAACACACTGCCCCCTGACACACTGCCACCTGACACATTGCCCTCTGACACACTGCACTCTGACACACTGCCCCCTGACACACTACACCCTAACACACTGCACTCTGACACACTGCCCCCTGACACACTGCCGCTTAATACACTGCCTCCTGACACACTGTCCCCCGAAACACTACACCCTGACACACTTCCCCCCTGACACACTGCCCCCTGACAAGCTGCCCCCTGACAAGCTGCCCCGCGACACACTATACCCTGACACACTGCCCCGAAACTGATCGCCTGACACATTGCCCTCTGACACACTGCCCCCTGACACACTACGCCCTAACACATTGCCCCCTGACACACTGCCCCCTGACACACTGCCCCCTGACACACTGATCCCTTGACATATTGTCCTCTGACACATTGCCCCCTGACACACCGATCCCTTGACATATTGTCCTCTGACACACTGCCCCCGGCACACTGCAGTCTGACATACTGCCCCCTGACACACGACACCTGAACACACTGCCCCCTGACACACTGCCCCCTGACACATTGGCCTCTGACACAATGCACTCTTACACACTGCCCCCTGACACACTGCCTCCTGACACACTGCACCCTGACACACTGCACTCTGACACACTGTCCCCTGACACACTACACCCTAACACACTGCCCCCTGACTCAATGATCCCCTGACACATTGCACTCTGACACACTGCCCCCTGACACACTACAGCCTAACACATTGCCCCCTGACACACTGCCCCCTGACACACTACAGCCTAACACATTGCCCCCTGACACACTGCCCCCTGACACACAGCACTCTGACACACTGCCCCCTGACACACTACACCCTAACACACTGCCCCCTGACACAATGATCCCCTGACACATTGCCCTCTGACACACTGCCCCCTAACACACTGCCCCTTAACACACTGCCCCCTGACACACTGCTCCCCTGACACATTGCCCCCGGCACACTGCGTCCTGACACACTGCCCCCGAAACACTACACCCTAATACACTGCCCCCTGACACACTGATCCCCTGACACATTGCCCTCTGACACACTGCCCTCTGATACACTACATCCTGACACATTGCCCTCTGACACACTGCCCCCTGACACACTGCCCCTTAACACACTGCCTCCTGACACCCTGCCCCCCGAAACACTACACCCTGACAAACTGCCCCGTGACACACTACAGCCTAACACATTGCCCCCTGACACACTGATCCCCTGACACATTGCCCTCTGACACACTGCCCCCTGACACACTACAGCCTAACACATTGCCCCCTGACACACTGATCCCCTGACACATTGCCCTCTGACACACTGCCCCTGACACACTGCCTCCTGACACACTGCACTCTGACACACTGCCCCCTGACACACTACACACTAACACACTGCACTCTGATACACTGCCCCCTGACACACTGCCCCCTGACACAATGCACTCTGACACACTGTCCCCTGACACACTACACCCTAACACACTGTCCCCTGACTCAATGATCCCCTGACACATTGCACTCTGACACACTGTCCCCTGACACACTACACCCTAACACACTGCCCCCTGACTCAATGATCCCCTGACACACAGCACTCTGACACACTGCCCCCTGACACACTACACCCTAACACACTGCCCCCTGACACACTGCTCCCCTGACACATTGCCCTCTGACACACTGCCCCTTAACACACTGCCCCCTGACACACTGCTCCCCTGACACACTGCCCTCTGACACACTGCCCCTTAACACACTGCCCCCTGACACACTGCTCCCCTGACACACTGCCCTCTGACACACTGCCCCTTAACACACTGCCCCCTGACACACTGATCCCCTGACACATTGCCCTCTGATACACTGCCCCTTAACACACTGCCCCCTGACACACTGATCCCCTGACACATTGCCCTCTGATACACTGCCCCCTGACACACTACATTCTGACACACTGCCCCCTGACACACTGCCCCTTAACACACTGCCTCCTGACACCCTGCCCCCCGAAACACTACACCCTGAACACTGCCCCTTAACACACTGCCCCCTGACACACTACGCCCTAACACATTGCCCCCTGACACACTGCCCCCTGACACACTGCCCCCTGACACACTGCCCTTTACACACTGCCCCCGACACACTGCCTCCTGAAACGCTGCCCCGCGACACACTAAACCCTAACACACTGCCCCCTGACACACTGATCCCCGGACACACTGCACTCTGACACACTGCCCCCTGACACACTGCCCCCTGACACAATACACCCTAACACACTGCCCCCTGACACAATGATCCCCTGACACATTGCCCTCTGACACACTGCCCCCTAACACACTGCCCCTTAACACACTGCCCCCTGACACACTGCTCCCCTGACACACTGCACCCGGCACACTGCGTCCTGACACACTGCCCCCCGAAACACTACACCCTAATACACTGCCCCCTGACACACTGATCCCCTGACACATTGCCCTCTGACACACTGCACTCAGACACACTGCCCCCTGACACACTGCCCCCTGACACACTGCACTCTGACACACTGCGCCCTGACACACTACACCCTAACACACTGCCCCCTGACACACTGCCACCTGACACATTGCCCTCTGACACACTGCACTCTGACACACTGCCCCCTGACACACTACACCCTAACACACTGCACTCTGACACACTGCCCCCTGACACACTGCCGCTTAATACACTGCCTCCTGACACACTGTCCCCCGAAACACTACACCCTGACACACTTCCCCCCTGACACACTGCCCCCTGACAAGCTGCCCCCTGACAAGCTGCCCCGCGACACACTATACCCTGACACACTGCCCCGAAACTGATCGCCTGACACATTGCCCTCTGACACACTGCCCCCTGACACACTACGCCCTAACACATTGCCCCCTGACACACTGCCCCCTGACACACTGCCCCCTGACACACTGATCCCTTGACATATTGTCCTCTGACACATTGCCCCCTGACACACCGATCCCTTGACATATTGTCCTCTGACACACTGCCCCCGGCACACTGCAGTCTGACATACTGCCCCCTGACACACGACACCTGAACACACTGCCCCCTGACACACTGCCCCCTGACACATTGGCCTCTGACACAATGCACTCTTACACACTGCCCCCTGACACACTGCCCCCTGACACACTGCACCCTGACACACTGCACTCTGACACACTGTCCCCTGACACACTACACCCTAACACACTGCCCCCTGACTCAATGATCCCCTGACACATTGCACTCTGACACACTGCCCCCTGACACACTACAGCCTAACACATTGCCCCCTGACACACTGCCCCCTGACACACTACAGCCTAACACATTGCCCCCTGACACACTGCCCCCTGACACACAGCACTCTGACACACTGCCCCCTGACACACTACACCCTAACACACTGCCCCCTGACACAATGATCCCCTGACACATTGCCCTCTGACACACTGCCCCCTAACACACTGCCCCTTAACACACTGCCCCCTGACACACTGCTCCCCTGACACATTGCCCCCGGCACACTGCGTCCTGACACACTGCCCCCGAAACACTACACCCTAATACACTGCCCCCTGACACACTGATCCCCTGACACATTGCCCTCTGACACACTGCCCTCTGATACACTACATCCTGACACATTGCCCTCTGACACACTGCCCCCTGACACACTGCCCCTTAACACACTGCCTCCTGACACCCTGCCCCCCGAAACACTACACCCTGACAAACTGCCCCGTGACACACTACAGCCTAACACATTGCCCCCTGACACACTGCCCCCTGACACATTGCCCTCTGACACACTGCCCCTGACACACTGCCCCCTGACACACTACAGCCTAACACATTGCCCCCTGACACACTGATCCCCTGACACATTGCCCTCTGACACACTGCCCCTGACACACTGCCTCCTGACACACTGCACTCTGACACACTGCCCCCGACACACTACACACTAACACACTGCCCCCTGACACACTGATCCCCTGACACACTGCACTCTGACACACTGCACCCTGACACACTACACCCTAACACACTGCACTCTGACACACTGCCCCCTGACACACTGCCCCCTGACACATTGCACTCTGACACACTGCCTCCTGACACACTGCCTCCTGACACACTGCACACTGACACACTGCCCCCGACACACTGCCCCCTGACACACTGCCCCCTGACACACTGCACTCTGAAACACTGATCCCCTGACACATTGGCCTCTGACACACTGCACACTGACACACTGCCCCCTGACACACTGATCCCCTGACACACTGCACTCTGACACACTGCCCCCTGACACACTACACACTAACACACTGCACTCTGACACACTGCCCCCTGACACACTGCCCCCTGACACAATGCACTCTGACACACTGTCCCCTGACACACTACACCCTAACACACTGCCCCCTGACTCAATGATCCCCTGACACATTGCACTCTGACACACTGTCCCCTGACACACTACACCCTAACACACTGCCCCCTGACTCAATGATCCCCTGACACACAGCACTCTGACACACTGCCCCCTGACACACTACACCCTAACACACTGCCCCCTGACACACTGCTCCCCTGACACATTGCCCTCTGACACACTGCCCCTTAACACACTGCCCCCTGACACACTGCTCCCCTGACACACTGCCCTCTGACACACTGCCCCTTAACACACTGCCCCCTGACACACTGCTCCCCTGACACACTGCCCTCTGACACACTGCCCCTGAACACACTGCCCCCTGACACACTGATCCCCTGACACATTGCCCTCTGATACACTGCCCCCTGACACACTACATTCTGACACACTGCCCCCTGACACACTGCCCCTTAACACACTGCCTCCTGACACCCTGCCCCCCGAAACACTACACCCTGAACACTGCCCCTTAACACACTGCCCCCTGACACACTACAGCCTAACACATTGCCCCCTGATACATCGTCCTCTGACACACTGCCCCCTGACACACTGCCCCCTGACACACTGCCCTTTACACACTGCCCCCGACACACTGCCTCCTGAAACACTGCCCCGCGACACACTAAACCCTAACACACTGCCCCCTGACACACTGATCCCCGGACACACTGCACTCTGACACACTGCCCCCTGACACACTGCCCCCTGACACAATACACCCTAACACACTGCCCCCTGACACAATGATCCCCTGACACATTGCCCTCTGACACACTGCCCCCTAACACACTGCCCCTTAACACACTGCCCCCTGACACACTGCTCCCCTGACACACTGCACCCGGCACACTGCGTCCTGACACACTGCCCCCCGAAACACTACACCCTAATACACTGCCCCCTGACACACTGATCCCCTGACACATTGCACTCTGACACACTGCCCCCTGACACACTACATCCTGACACATTGCCTTCTGACACACTGCCCCCTGACACACTGCCCCTTAACACACTGCCTCCTGACACCCTGCCCCCCGAAACACTACACCCTAACACACTTCCCCCCTGACACACTGCCCCTGACAAACTTCCCCCTGACACACTACAGCCTAACACACTGCCCCCTGACACACTGCCTCCTGACACACTGATCCCCTGACACATTGCCCTCTGACACATTGCCCCCTGACACACTGATCCCCTGACACATTGCCCTCTGACACACTGCCCCCTGACACACTGCCTCCTGACACACTGCACTCTGACACACTGACCCCTGACACACTACACCCTAACACACTACCCGCTGACACACTGACCCCTGACACTTTGCCATCTGACACACTGCCCCCTGACACACTACCCCCGACACACTGCACTCTGACACACTGCCCCCGACACACTACACACTAACACACTGCCCCCTGACACAATGCACTCTGTCACACTGCCCCCTGACACACTATACCCTGACACACTGCCCCCTGACACACTGATCCCCTAACACACTGCCCTCTGACACACTGCACACTGACACAATGCCCCCTGACACATTGCCCTCTGACACACTGCCCCCTGACTCACTGCCCCCGACACACTGCACTCTGACACACTGCCCCCTGACACACTGCCCCCTAACACATTGCCCTCTGACACACTGTCCCCTGACACACTGCCCCCTGACACGCTGCACTCTGACACACTGCCCCCTGACACATTGCCCTCTTACAAACTGCACCCTGACACACTGCCCCCTGACACAATGCACTCTGACACACAGCCCCCTGACACACTACACCCTGACACACTGCCCCCTGACACACTGATCCCCTGACACACTGCCCTCTGACACACTGCCCCCTGACACACAGCACTCTGACACACTGCCCCCTGACACACTGCCCCTTAACACACTGCCTCCTGACACCCTGCCCCCCGAAACACTACACCATAACACACTTCCCCCCTGACACACTGCCCCTGACAAGCTGCCCCGTGACACACTACACACTAACACATTGCCCCCTGACACACTGATCCCCTGACACATCGTCCTCTGACACACTGCCCCCTGACACACTGCACTCTGACACACTGCCCCCTGACACACTACACCCGAACAAACTGCCCCATGACACATTAATCCCGTTTCACATTGCCCCCTGACACACAGCACTCTGACACACTGCCCCATGACACACTACAACCTGACACATTGCCCTCTGACACATTGCGAACTAACACACTGCCCCCAGATATACTGCACCCCTGACACACTGCATACTGACACACTGCCCCCAGACACACTGCCCCCTGACAGACTGCACCCCTGACACATTGCCCCACGGTACACTGCCCCCTGACACAATACACCCTAACACACTGCCCCCTGACACACTGCCACCTGACACATTGCCCTCTGACACACTGCACTCTGACACACTGCCCCCTGACACACTACACCCTAACACACTGCCCCCTGACACACTGCCTCCTGACACATTGCCCTCTGACACACTGCACTCAGACACACTGCCCCCTGACACACTGCCCCCTGACACACTGCACTCTGACACACTGCGCCCTGACACACTACACCCTAACACACTGCCCCCTGACACACTGCCACCTGACACATTGCCCTCTGACACACTGCACTCTGACACACTGCCCCCTGACACACTACACCCTAACACACTGCACTCTGACACACTGCCCCCTGACACACTGCCGCTTAATACACTGCCTCCTGACACACTGTCCCCCGAAACACTACACCCTGACACACTTCCCCCCTGACACACTGCCCCCTGACAAGCTGCCCCCTGACAAGCTGCCCCGCGACACACTATACCCTGACACACTGCCCCGAAACTGATCGCCTGACACATTGCCCTCTGACACACTGCCCCCTGACACACTACGCCCTAACACATTGCCCCCTGACACACTGCCCCCTGACACACTGCCCCCTGACACACTGATCCCTTGACATATTGTCCTCTGACACATTGCCCCCTGACACACCGATCCCTTGACATATTGTCCTCTGACACACTGCCCCCGGCACACTGCAGTCTGACATACTGCCCCCTGACACACGACACCTGAACACACTGCCCCCTGACACACTGCCCCCTGACACATTGGCCTCTGACACAATGCACTCTTACACACTGCCCCCTGACACACTGCCTCCTGACACACTGCACCCTGACACACTGCACTCTGACACACTGTCCCCTGACACACTACACCCTAACACACTGCCCCCTGACTCAATGATCCCCTGACACATTGCACTCTGACACACTGCCCCCTGACACACTACAGCCTAACACATTGCCCCCTGACACACTGCCCCCTGACACACTACAGCCTAACACATTGCCCCCTGACACACTGCCCCCTGACACACAGCACTCTGACACACTGCCCCCTGACACACTACACCCTAACACACTGCCCCCTGACACAATGATCCCCTGACACATTGCCCTCTGACACACTGCCCCCTAACACACTGCCCCTTAACACACTGCCCCCTGACACACTGCTCCCCTGACACATTGCCCCCGGCACACTGCGTCCTGACACACTGCCCCCGAAACACTACACCCTAATACACTGCCCCCTGACACACTGATCCCCTGACACATTGCCCTCTGACACACTGCCCTCTGATACACTACATCCTGACACATTGCCCTCTGACACACTGCCCCCTGACACACTGCCCCTTAACACACTGCCTCCTGACACCCTGCCCCCCGAAACACTACACCCTGACAAACTGCCCCGTGACACACTACAGCCTAACACATTGCCCCCTGACACACTGATCCCCTGACACATTGCCCTCTGACACACTGCCCCTGACACACTGCCCCCTGACACACTACAGCCTAACACATTGCCCCCTGACACACTGATCCCCTGACACATTGCCCTCTGACACACTGCCCCTGACACACTGCCTCCTGACACACTGCACTCTGACACACTGCCCCCGACACACTACACACTAACACACTGCCCCCTGACACACTGATCCCCTGACACACTGCACTCTGACACACTGCACCCTGACACACTACACCCTAACACACTGCACTCTGACACACTGCCCCCTGACACACTGCCCCCTGACACATTGCACTCTGACACACTGCCTCCTGACACACTGCCTCCTGACACACTGCACACTGACACACTGCCCCCGACACACTGCCCCCTGACACACTGCCCCCTGACACACTGCACTCTGAAACACTGATCCCCTGACACATTGGCCTCTGACACACTGCACACTGACACACTGCCCCCTGACACACTGATCCCCTGACACACTGCACTCTGACACACTGCCCCCTGACACACTACACACTAACACACTGCACTCTGACACACTGCCCCCTGACACACTGCCCCCTGACACAATGCACTCTGACACACTGTCCCCTGACACACTACACCCTAACACACTGCCCCCTGACTCAATGATCCCCTGACACATTGCACTCTGACACACTGTCCCCTGACACACTACACCCTAACACACTGCCCCCTGACTCAATGATCCCCTGACACACAGCACTCTGACACACTGCCCCCTGACACACTACACCCTAACACACTGCCCCCTGACACACTGCTCCCCTGACACATTGCCCTCTGACACACTGCCCCTTAACACACTGCCCCCTGACACACTGCTCCCCTGACACACTGCCCTCTGACACACTGCCCCTTAACACACTGCCCCCTGACACACTGCTCCCCTGACACACTGCCCTCTGACACACTGCCCCTTAACACACTGCCCCCTGACACACTGATCCCCTGACACATTGCCCTCTGATACATTGCCCCCTGACACACTACATTCTGACACACTGCCCCCTGACACACTGCCCCTTAACACACTGCCTCCTGACACCCTGCCCCCCAAAACACTACACCCTGAACACTGCCCCTTAACACACTGCCCCCTGACACACTACAGCCTAACACATTGCCCCCTGATACATCGTCCTCTGACACACTGCCCCCTGACACACTGCCCCCTGACACACTGCCCTTTACACACTGCCCCCGACACACTGCCTCCTGAAACACTGCCCCGCGACACACTAAACCCTAACACACTGCCCCCTGACACACTGATCCACGGACACACTGCACTCTGACACACTGCCCCCTGACACACTGCCCCCTGACACACTGCCCCCAACACACTTCTCCCTGACACATTGCCCCCTGACACACTGCCCCCTGACACACTGCCCCCTGACACACTGATCCCCTGACACATTGCCTCTGACACACTGCCCCATGACACACTGCACTCTGACACACTACACCCTTACACACTGCCTCCTGACACACTGATCCCCTGACACATTGCCCTCTGACACACTGCCCTCTGACAAACTGGCCACTGACACACTACACCGTAACACATTGCCCCCTGACACACTGCATCCCGACACACTGCCCCCGACACACTGACACCTGACACACTGCCCCCTGACACACTGCCCCTTAACACACTGCCCCCTGACACACTGCTCCCCTGACACATTGCACCCGGCTCACTGCCTCCTGACACACTGCCCCGCAACGCACTACCCCCTGACACACTGCACTCTGACACAATGCCCCCGACACACTACACACTAACACACTGCCCCCTGACACACTATACCCTGACACATTGCCCTCTGACACACTGCCCCTGACACACTGCCTCCTGACACACTGCACTCTGACACACTGCCCCCGACACACTACACACTAACACACTGCCCCCTGACACACTGATCCCCTGACACACTGCACTCTGACACACTGCACCCTGACACACTACACCCTAACACACTGCACTCTGACACACTGCCCCCTGACACACTGCCCCCTGACACATTGCACTCTGACACACTGCCCCATGACACACTGCACTCTGACACACTACACCGTAACACATTGCCCCCTGACACACTGCATCCCGACACACTGCCCCCGACACACTGACACCTGACACACTGCCCCCTGACACACTGCCCCTTAACACACTGCCCCCTGACACACTGCTCCCCTGACACATTGCACCCGGCTCACTGCCTCCTGACACACTGCCCCGCAACGCACTACCCCCTGACACACTGCACTCTGACACAATGCCCCCGACACACTACACACTAACACACTGCCCCCTGACACACTATACCCTGACACATTGCCCTCTGACACACTGCCCCTGACACACTGCCTCCTGACACACTGCACTCTGACACACTGCCCCCGACACACTACACACTAACACACTGCCCCCTGACACACTGATCCCCTGACACACTGCACTCTGACACACTGCACCCTGACACACTACACCCTAACACACTGCACTCTGACACACTGCCCCCTGACACACTGCCCCCTGACACATTGCACTCTGACACACTGCCTCCTGACACACTGCCTCCTGACACACTGCACTCTGACACACTACCCCCGACACACTGCCCCCTGACACACTGCCCCCTGACACACTACACCCTGACACACTGCACTCTGACACACTGCACCCTGACACACTACACCCTAACACACTGCACTCTGACACACTGCCCCCTGACACACTGCCCCCTGACACATTGCACTCTGACACACTGTCTCCTGACACACTGCCTCCTGACACACTGCACTCTGACACACTACCCCCGACACACTGCCCCCTGACACACTGCCCCCTGACACACTGCACTCTGAAACACTGATCCCCTGACACATTGGCCTCTGACACACTGCACACTGGCACACTGCCCCCTGACACACTGATCCCCTGACACACTGCACTCTGACACACTGCCCCCTGACACACTACACACTAACACACTGCACTCTGACACACTGCCCCCTGACACACTGCCCCCTGACACAATGCACTCTGATACACTGTCCCCTGACACACTACACCCTAACACACTGCCCCCTGACTCAATGATCCCCTGACACATTGCACTCTGACACACTGTCCCCTGACACACTACACCCTAACACACTGCCCCCTGACTCAATGATCCCCTGACACACAGCACTCTGACACACTGCCCCCTGACACACTACACCCTAACACACTGCCCCCTGACACAATGATCCCCTGACACATTGCCCTCTGACACACTGCCCCTTAACACACTGCCCCCTGACACACTGCTCCCCTGACACACTGCCCTCTGACACACTGCCCCTTAACACACTGCCCCCTGACACACTGATCCCCTGACACATTGCCCTCTGATACACTGCCCCCTGACACACTACATCCTGACACATTGCCCTCTGACACACTGCCCCCTAACACACTGCCCCTTAACACACTGCCCTCTGACACACTGCTCCCCTGACACATTGCCCTCTGACACACTGCCCCTTAACACACTGCCCCCTGACACACTGCTCCCCTGACACACTGCCCTCTGACACACTGCCCCTTAACACACTGCCCCCTGACACACTGATCCCCTGACACATTGCCCTCTGATACACTGCCCCCTGACACACTACATTCTGACACACTGCCCCCTGACACACTGCCCCTTAACACACTGCCTCCTGACACCCTGCCCCCCGAAACACTACACCCTGAACACTGCCCCTTAACACACTGCCCCCTGACACACTACAGCCTAACACATTGCCCCCTGATACATCGTCCTCTGACACACTGCCCCCTGACACACTGCCCCCGACACACTGCCCTTTACACACTGCCCCCGACACACTGCCTCCTGAAACACTGCCCCGCGACACACTAAACCCTAACACACTGCCCCCTGACACACTGATCCCCTGACACACTGCACTCTGACACACTGCCCCCTGACACACTGCCCCCAACACACTTCTCCCTGACACATTGCCCCCTGACACACTGCCCCCTGACACACTGCCCCCTGACACACTGATCCCCTGACACATTGCCTCTGACACACTGCCCCATGACACACTGCACTCTGACACACTACACCCTTACACACTGCCTCCTGACACACTGATCCCCTGACACATTGCCCTCTGACACACTGCCCTCTGACAAACTGGCCACTGACACACTACACCGTAACACATTGCCCCCTGACACACTGCATCCCGACACACTGCCCCCGACACACTGACACCTGACACACTGCCCCCTGACACACTGCCCCTTAACACACTGCCCCCTGACACACTGCTCCCCTGACACATTGCACCCGGCTCACTGCCTCCTGACACACTGCCCCGCAACGCACTACCCCCTGACACACTGCACTCTGACACAATGCCCCCGACACACTACACACTAACACACTGCCCCCTGACACACTATACCCTGACACATTGCCCTCTGACACACTGCCCCCTCACTCACTGCCCCTTAACATACTGCCCCCTGACACACTGGCCCCCTGACACACTGCCCCCTGACACACTGATCCCCTGACACATTGCCCTCTGACACACTGCCCCCGACACACTGACCCCTGACACACTGCCCCTTAACACACTGCCCCCTGACACACTGCTCCCCTGACACATTGCACCCGGCTCACTGCCTCCTGACACACTGACCCCTGACACACTGGCCCCTGACACACTGCCCCTTAACACACTGCCCCCTGACACACTGCTCCCCTGACACATTGCACCCGGCTAACTGCATCCCGACACACTGACCCCTGACACACTGGCCCCTGACACACTGCCCCTTAACACACTGCCCCCTGACACACTGCTCCCCTGACACATTGCACCCGGCTCACTGCCTCCTGACACACTGCCCCGTGACACACTAGACCCTAACACACTGCCCCCTGACACACTGATCCCCTGACACATTGCCCCCGGCACACTGCTCCCTGACTCACTGCCCACTGACACACTACACCGTAACACATTGCCCCCTGACACACTGCATCCCGACACACTGACCCCTGACACACTGCCCCCTGACACACTGCCCCTTAACACACTGCCCCCTGACACACTGCTCCCCTGACACATTGCACTCGGCTCACTGCCTCCTGACACACTGCCCCGCAACGCACTACCCCCTGACACACTGCACTCTGACACACTGCCCCCGACACACTACACACTAACACACTGCCCCCTGACACACTATACCCTGACACATTGCCCTCTGACACACTGCCTCCTCACACACTGCCCCTTAACACACTGCCCTCTGACAGACTGCTCCCCTGACACATTGCCCCCGACACACTACGTCCTGACACACTGCCCCCCGAATCACTCCCCCCGGCACACTGCCCCCTGACAAGCTGCCCCGCGACACACTTCACCCTAATACACTGCCCCCTGACACACTGATCCCCTGACACATTGCCCCCTGACACACTGCCCCTTGACACACTGCACTCTGACACACTACACCCGGCTCACTGCCTCCTGACACACTGCCCCGCAACGCACTACACCCTAACACACTGCCCCCTGACACACTGATCCCCTGACACATTGCCCTCTGGCACACTGCCCCCTGACACAGTACACCCTAACCTGTTGCCCCCTGACAAACCGATCCCCTGACACAATGCACTCTGACACACTGCCCCCTGACACACTACACACTAACACACTGCCCCCTGATACACTGCCCCCTGACACACTACCCCCTGACACACTGCACTCTGACACACTGCACCCAACAGACTACACACTAACACACTGCCCCCTGACACATTGCCCTCTGACAAACTGCCCCTGACACACTGCACCCTGACACAATGCACTCTGACACACTGCCCCCTGACACACTACACCCTGACACACTGCCCCCTGACACACTGATCCCCGAGACACTGCCCTCTGACACACTGCCCCCTGACACAGAGCACTCTGACACACTGCCCCCTGACACACTGCACTCTGACACACTGCCCCCTGACACACTACACCCTGACACACTGCCCCCTGACAGAATGATCCCCTGACACATTGCCCTCTGACACACTGCCCCATAACACACTGCCCCTTAACACACTGCCCCCTGACACACTGCTCCCCTGACACATTGCCCCCGGCACAGTGCGTCCTGACACACTGCCCCCCCGAAACACTACACCCTGACACACTGCCCCCTGACAAGCTGCCCCGCGACACACTTCACCCTAATACGCTGCCCCCTGACACACTGATCCCCTGACACATTGCCCTCTGACACACTGCCCCTTAACACACTGCCCTCTGACACACTGCTCCCCTGACACATTGCCCTCTGACACACTGCCCCTTAACACACTGCCCCCTGACACACTGCTCCCCTGACACACTGCCCTCTGACACACTGCCCCTTAACACACTGCCCCCTGACACACTGATCCCCTGACACATTGCCCTCTGATACACTGCCCCCTGACACACTACATTCTGACACACTGCCCCCTGACACACTGCCCCTTAACACACTGCCTCCTGACACCCTGCCCCCCGAAACACTACACCCTGAACACTGCCCCTTAACACACTGCCCCCTGACACACTACAGCCTAACACATTGCCCCCTGATACATCGTCCTCTGACACACTGCCCCCTGACACACTGCCCCCGACACACTGCCCTTTACACACTGCCCCCGACACACTGCCTCTTGAAACACTGCCCCGCGACACACTAAACCCTAACACACTGCCCCCTGACACACTGATCCCCTGACACACTGCACTCTGACACACTGCCCCCTGACACACTGCCCCCAACACACTTCTCCCTGACACATTGCCCCCTGACACACTGCCCCCTGACACACTGCCCCCTGACACACTGATCCCCTGACACATTGCCTCTGACACACTGCCCCATGACACACTGCACTCTGACACACTACACCCTTACACACTGCCTCCTGACACACTGATCCCCTGACACATTGCCCTCTGACACACTGCCCTCTGACAAACTGGCCACTGACACACTACACCGTAACACATTGCCCCCTGACACACTGCATCCCGACACACTGCCCCCGACACACTGACACCTGACACACTGCCCCCTGACACACTGCCCCTTAACACACTGCCCCCTGACACACTGCTCCCCTGACACATTGCACCCGGCTCACTGCCTCCTGACACACTGCCCCGCAACGCACTACCCCCTGACACACTGCACTCTGACACAATGCCCCCGACACACTACACACTAACACACTGCCCCCTGACACACTATACCCTGACACATTGCCCTCTGACACACTGCCCCCTCACTCACTGCCCCTTAACATACTGCCCCCTGACACACTGGCCCCCTGACACACTGCCCCCTGACACACTGATCCCCTGACACATTGCCCTCTGACACACTGCCCCCGACACACTGACCCCTGACACACTGCCCCTTAACACACTGCCCCCTGACACACTGCTCCCCTGACACATTGCACCCGGCTCACTGCATCCCGACACACTGACCCCTGACACACTGGCCCCTGACACACTGCCCCTTAACACACTGCCCCCTGACACACTGCTCCCCTGACACATTGCACCCGGCTCACTGCCTCCTGACACACTGCCCCGTGACACACTAGACCCTAACACACTGCCCCCTGACACACTGATCCCCTGACACATTGCCGTCGGACACACTGCTCCCTGACTCACTGCCCCCGACACACTGCACTCTGACACACTACACCCTTACACACTGCCTCCTGACACACTGATCCCCTGACACATTGCCCTCTGACACACTGCCCCCTGACTCACTGCCCACTGACACACTACACCGTAACACATTGCCCCCTGACACACTGCATCCCGACACACTGACCCCTGACACACTGCCCCCTGACACACTGCCCCTTAACACACTGCCCCCTGACACACTGCTCCCCTGACACATTGCACTCGGCTCACTGCCTCCTGACACACTGCCCCGCAACGCACTACCCCCTGACACACTGCACTCTGACACACTGCCCCCGACACACTACACACTAACACACTGCCCCCTGACACACTATACCCTGACACATTGCCCTCTGACACACTGCCTCCTCACACACTGCCCCTTAACACACTGCCCTCTGACAGACTGCTCCCCTGACACATTGCCCCCGACACACTACGTCCTGACACACTGCCCCCCGAATCACTCCCCCCGGCACACTGCCCCCTGACAAGCTGCCCCGCGACACACTTCACCCTAATACACTGCCCCCTGACACACTGATCCCCTGACACATTGCCCCCTGACACACTGCCCCTTGACACACTGCACTCTGACACACTACACCCGGCTCACTGCCTCCTGACACACTGCCCCGCAACGCACTACACCCTAACACACTGCCCCCTGACACACTGATCCCCTGACACATTGCCCTCTGGCACACTGCCCCCTGACACAGTACACCCTAACCTGTTGCCCCCTGACACACCGATCCCCTGACACAATGCACTCTGACACACTGCCCCCTGACACACTACACACTAACACACTGCCCCCTGATACACTGCCCCCTGACACACTACCCCCTGACACACTGCACTCTGACACACTGCACCCAACAGACTACACACTAACACACTGCCCCCTGACACATTGCCCTCTGACAAACTGCCCCTGACACACTGCACCCTGACACAATGCACTCTGACACACTGCCCCCTGACACACTACACCCTGACACACTGCCCCCTGACACACTGATCCCCGAGACACTGCCCTCTGACACACTGCCCCCTGACACAGAGCACTCTGACACACTGCCCCCTGACACACTGCACTCTGACACACTGCCCCCTGACACACTACACCCTGACACACTGCCCCCTGACAGAATGATCCCCTGACACATTGCCCTCTGACACACTGCCCCATAACACACTGCCCCTTAACACACTGCCCCCTGACACACTGCTCCCCTGACACATTGCCCCCGGCACAGTGCGTCCTGACACACTGCCCCCCCGAAACACTACACCCTGACACACTGCCCCCTGACAAGCTGCCCCGCGACACACTTCACCCTAATACGCTGCCCCCTGACACACTGATCCCCTGACACATTGCCCTCTGACACACTGCCCCCTGACACACTACATCCTGACACATTGCCCTCTGACACACTGCCCCCTGACACACTGCCCCTTAACACACTGCCTCCTGACACACTGCCCCGCGAAACACTACACCCTGACACAATGCCCCCTGACACACTGCCCCCTGACAAGCTGCCCCGTGACACACTACACCCTAACACATTGCCCCCTGACACACTGATCCCCTGACACATTGTCCTCTGACACACTGCCCCCTGACACACTGCACCCTGACACACTACACCCGAACACACTGCCCCCTGACACACTGATCCCCTGACACATTGGCCTCTGACACACTTCACCCTGACACACTGCCCCCTGACACACTGATCCCCTGAGACACTGCCCTCTGACACACTGATCCCCTGACACACTGCACTCTGACACACTGCCCCCTGACACACTGCCCCCTGACACACGGTCCCCAACACACTTCTCCCTGACACATTGCCCTCTGACACACTGCCCCCTGACACACTGCCCCCTGACACACTGCCCCCTGACACACTGATCCCCTGACACATTGCCCTCTGACACACTGCCCCATGACACACTGTCCCCTGACACACTGCCCCCTGACACACTGCCCCCTGACACACTGCCCCCTGACACACTGACCCCTGACTCTTTGCCTTCTGACACACTGCCCCGTGACACACTACCCCCTGACACACTGCACTCTGACACACTGCCCCGACACACTATACCCAGACACACTGCCCCCTGACACACTGATCCCCTGACACATTGCCCCCTGACACACAGCACTCTGACACACAGCACTCTGACACACTGCCCCCTGACACACTACACCCTGACACACTGCCCCCTGACACACAGCACTCTGACATACAGCACTCTGACACACTGCCCCCTGACACACTGCCCCCTGACACAATGATCCCCTGACACAATGATCCCCTGACACATTGCCCTCTGACACACTGCCCCCTGACACACTGCCCCTTTACACACTGCCACCTGACACACTGCCCCCTTACACACTGTCCCCCGAAACACTACATCCTGACACACTGCCCCCTGACACACTACATCCTGACACATTGCCCTCTGACACACTGCCCCCTGACACACTGCCGCTTAACACACTGCCTCCTGACACACTGTCCCCCGAAACACTACACCCTGACACACTTCCCCCCTGACACACTGATCCCCTGACAAGCTGCCCCCTGACAAGCTGCCCCGCGACACACTATACCCTGACACACTGCCCCGAAACTGATCGCCTGACACATTGCCCTCTGACACACTGCCCCATGACACACTACGCCCTAACACATTGCCCCCTGACACACCGATCCCTTGACACATTGTCCTCTGACACACTGCCCCCTGCACACTGCAGTCTGACATACTGCCCCCTGACACACGACACCTGAACACACTGCCCCCTGACACACTGCCCCCTGACACACTGCACCCTGACACACTGCACTCTGACATACTGCCCCCTGACACAATGCACTCTGACACACTGTCCCCTGACACACTACACCCTAACACACTGCCCCCTGACTCAATGATCCCCTGACACACTGCACTCTGACACACTGCCCCCAACACACTACACACTAAAATACTGCCCCCTGACACACTGATCCCCTGACACAATGCACTCTGACACACTGCCCCCTGACACACTATATCTGACACACTGCCCCCTGACACACTGATCCCCTGACACACTGCCCTCTGACACACTGCCCACTGACACACAGCACTCTGACACACAGCACTCTGACACACTGCCCCCAGACACACTACACCCTGACACACTGCCCCCTGACACACTGCCCCCTGACACACTGCCCCCTGACACACTGCCCCCTGACACACTGATCCCCTGACACATTGCCTCTGACACACTGCCCCATGACACACTGTCCCCTGACACACTGCACTCTGACACACTGCACCCTTACACACTGCCTCCTGACACACTGATCCCCTGACACATTGCCCTCTGACACACTGCCCTCTGACAAACTGGCCACTGACACACTACACCGTAACACATTGCCCCCTGACACACTGCATCCCGACACACTGCCCCCGACACACTGACACCTGACACACTGCCCCCTGAAACACTGCCCCGCGACACACCACACCCTAACACACTGCCCCCTGACACACTGATCCCCTGACACACTGCACTCTAACACACTGCCCACTGACACACTGCCCCCAACACACTTCTCCCTGACACATTGCCCCCTGACACACTGCCCCCTGACACACTGCCCCCTGACACACTGCCCCCTGACACACTGATCCCCTGACACATTGCCTCTGACACACTGCCCCATGACACACTGTCCCCTGACACACTGCACTCTGACACACTACACCCTTACACACTGCCTCCTGACACACTGATCCCCTGACACATTGCCCTCTGACACACTGCCCTCTGACAAACTGGCACTGACACACTACACCGTAACACATTGCCCCCTGACACACTGCATCCCGACACACTGCCCCCGACACACTGACACCTGACACACTGCCCCCTGACACACTGCCCCTTAACACACTGCCCCCTGACACACTGCTCCCCTGACACATTGCACCCGGCTCACTGCCTCCTGACACACTGCCCCGCAACGCACTACCCCCTGACACACTGCACTCTGACACACTGCCCCCGACACACTACACACTAACACACTGCCCCCTGACACACTGATCCCCTGACACATTGCCCTCTGACACACTGCCCCCGACACACAGCCCACTGACACACTACACCGTAACACATTGCCCCCTGACACACTGCACCCCGACACACTGATCCCTGACACACTGCCCCTTAACACACTGCCCCCTGACACACTGCTCCCCTGACACATTGCACCCGGCTCACTGCCTCCTGACACACTGACCCCTGACACACTGGCCCCTGACACACTGCCCCTTAACACACTGCCCCCTGACACACTGCTCCCCTGACACATTGCACCCGGCTCACTGCCTCCTGACACACTGCCCCGTGACACACTAGACCCTAACACACTGCCTCCTGACACACTGCCCCGTGACACACTACACCCTAACACACTGCCCCCGACACACTGCACTCTGACACACTACACCCTTACACACTGCCTCCTGACACACTGATCCCCTGACACATTGCCCTCTGACACACTGCCCCCTGACTCACTGCCCACTGACACACTACACCGTAACACATTGCCCCCTGACACACTGCATCCCGACACACTGCACCCAACACACTGACCCCTG
The DNA here is from genome assembly GCF_037043375.1 of Chiloscyllium plagiosum. Lineage (NCBI taxonomy): Eukaryota > Metazoa > Chordata > Chondrichthyes > Orectolobiformes > Hemiscylliidae > Chiloscyllium > Chiloscyllium plagiosum. The sequence continues at coordinate 12,664,121 of NW_028270181.1, read as the reverse complement.
ACACACTGCCCCCTGACACACTGCCCCTTAACACACTGCCCCCTGACACACTGCTCCCCTGACACATTGCACTCGGCTCACTGCCTCCTGACACACTGCCCCGCAACGCACTACCCCCTGACACACTGCACTCTGACACACTGCCCCCGACACACTACACACGAACACACTGCCCCCTGACACACTATACCCTGACACATTGCCCTCTGACACACTGCCTCCTCACACACTGCCCCTTAACACACTGCCCTCTGACACACTGCTCCCCTGACACATTGCCCCCGACACACTACGTCCTGACACACTGCCCCCCGAAACACTCCCCCTGACACACTGCCCCCTGACAAGCTGCCCCGCGACACACTTCACAATAATACACTGCCCCCTGACACACTGATCCCCTGACACATTGCCCCCTGACACACTGCCCCTTGACACACTGCACTCTGACACACTACACCCGGCTCACTGCCTCCTGACACACTGCCCCGCAACGCACTACACCCTAACACACTGCCCCCTGACACACTGATCCCCTGACACATTGCCCGCTGGCACACTGCCCCCTGACACAGTACACCCTAACCCGTTGCCCCCTGACAAACCGATCCCCTGACACAATGCACTCTGACACACTGCCCCCTGACACACTACACACTAACACACTGCCCCCTGATACACTGCCCCCTGACACACGACCCCCTGACACACTGCACTCTGACACACTGCACTCTGACACACTGCACCCAACAGACTACACACTAACACACTGCCCCCTGACACATTGCCCTCTGACAAACTGCCCCTGACACACTGCCCCCTGACACAATGCACTCTGACACACTGCCCCCGACACACTACACCCTGACACACTGCCCCCTGACACACTGATCCCCTGAGACACTGCCCTCTGACACACTGCCCCCTGACACACTGCACTCTGACACACTGCCCCCTGACACACTACACCCTGACACACTGCCCCCTGACAGAATGATCCCCTGACACATTGCCCTCTGACACACTGCCCCATAACACACTGCCCCTTAACACACTGCCCCCTGACACACTGCTCCCCTGACACATTGCCCCCGGCACAGTGCGTCCTGACACACTGCCCCCCCGAAACACTACACCCTGACACACTGCCCCCTGACAAGCTGCCCCGCGACACACTTCACCCTAATACACTGCCCCCTGACACACTGATCCCCTGACACATTGCCCTCTGACACACTGCCCCCTGACACACTACATCCTGACACATTGCCCTCTGACACACTGCCCCCTGACACACTGCCCCTTAACACACTGCCCCCTGACAAGCTGCCCCATGACACACAACACCCTAACACATTGCCCCCTGACACACTGATCCTCTGACACATTGTCCTCTGACACACTGCCCCCTGACACACTGCACCCTGACACACTACACCCGAACACACTGCCCCCTGACAAACTGATCCCCTGACACATTGGCCTCTGACACACTTCACCCTGACACACTGCCCCCGACACACTGATCCCCTGAGACACTGCCCTCTGACACACTGATCCCCTGACACACTGCACTCTGACACACTGCCCCCTGACACACGGCCCCCAACACACTTCTCCCTGACACATTGCCCTCTGACACACTGCCCCCTGACACACTGCCCCCTGACACACTGCCCCCTGACACACTGATCCCCTGACACATTGCCCTCTGACACACTGCCCCATGACACACTGTCACCTGACACACTGCACTCTGACACACTGCACCCTTACACACTGCCTCCTGACACACTGCCCCCGACACACTGACACCTGACACACTGCCCCCTGACACACTGCCCCTTAACACACTGCCCCCTGACACACTGCTCCCCTGACACACTGCCCCCTGACACACTGCCCCCTGACACACTGACCGCTGACTCTTTGCCATCTGACACACTGCCCCGTGACACACTACCCCCTGACACACTGCACTCTGACACACTGCCCCCGACACACTACACACTAACACACTGCCCCCTGACACACTGCCCCCTGACACAATGCACTCCGACACACTGCCCCGCGACACACTATACCCAGACACACTGCCCCCTGACACACTGATCCCCTGACACATTGCCCCCTGACACACAGCACTCTGACACACAGCACTCTGACACACTGTCCCCTGACACACTACACCCTGACACACTGCCCCCTGACACACAGCACTCTGACACACAGCACTCTGACACACAGCACTCTGACACACTGCCCCTTAACACACTGCCCCCTGACACAATGATCCCCTGACACAATGATCCCCTGACACATTGCCCTCTGACACACTGCCCCTTAACACACTGCCCCCTGACACACTGCTCCCCTGACACAATGCTCCCCTGACACATTGCCCCTGGCACACTGCCTCCTGACACACTGCCCCACGAAACACTACACCCTAACACACTGGCCCTGACACACTGCCCCCTGACACACTGCACTCTGACACACTGCCCCCGGACACACTGCCCCCTGACACATTGCCCCCTGACACACTACACCCTAACACACTGCCCCCTGACACACTGATCCACTGACACATTGCCCTCTGACACACTGTCCCCTGACACACTACACCCTAACACATCGCCCCCTGACACACTGATATCCTACACATTGCCCTCTGACACACTGCCCCCTGACACACTGCACTCTGACACACTGCCCCCTGACACACTACACCCTAACACACTGCCCTCTGACACATTGCCCACTGACACACAGCCCCCTGACACACTGCACTCTGACACACTGCCCTCTGACACACTGCCCACCGACACACAACGCCCTGACACACTGCCCCCTGACACACTGATCCCCTGACACATTGCCCCCGACACACTGCCCCCTGACACACTGCCCCCTGACACACTGCACTCTGACACACTGCCCCTTGACACACTACACCCGAACACACTGCCCCCTGAGACACTGCCCTCAGACACACTGCACTCTGACACACTGCTACCTGACACACTGCACCCTGACACACTGCACCCTGACACACTGCACTCTGACACTCTGCCCCCTGACACACTACACCCTAACACACTGCCCCCTGTCACTCTGATCCCCTTACACATTGCCCCCTGACACACAGCACTCTGACACACTGCCCCATGACACACTACACCCTGACACATTGCCCTCTGACACACTGCACTCTGACACACTGCCCCCTGACACACTGCCCCCTGACACACTGCAACCGGACACACTGCATACTGACACACTGCCCCCTGACACACTGCCCCCTGACAGACTGCACCCCTGACACATTGCCCCCCGGTACACTGCCTCCTGACACACTGTCCCCCGACACACTACACCATAACACACTGCCCCCTGACAAACTGCCCCCTGACACACTACACCCTGACACATTGCCCTCTGACACACTACACCCTAACACACTACACCCTGACACACTGCCCCCTGACACATTGCCCTCTGACACAATGCACTCTGACACACTGCCCCCTGACACACTACACCCTGACACACTGCCCCCTGACACAATGCACTCTGACACACTGTCCCTTGACACACTACACCCTAACACACTGCCCCCTGACACAATGATCCCCTTACATATTGCACTCTGACACACTGCCCCCTGACACACTACACTCTAACACATTACCCCCTGACACACTGCCTCCTGACACACTGCACTCTGACACACTGCCCCCTGACACACCACATCCTAACACACTGCCCCCTGACACACTACACCCTGACACACTGCCCCGTGACACAATGATCCCCTGACACATTGCCCCCTGACACACTGCTCCCTGACAGACTGCACCCCTGACACATTGCCCCCCGGTACACTGCGTCCTGCACACTGTCCCCCGACACACTACACCATGACACACTGCCCCCTGACACACTGCCCCCTGACAAACTGCCCCCTGACACACTACACCCTGACACATTGCCCTCTGACACACTACACCCTAACACACTACACCCTGACACACTGCCCCCTGACACATTGCCCTCTGACACAATGCACTCTGACACACTGCCCCCTGACACACTACACCCTGACACACTGCCCCCTGACACACTGCACTCTGACACACTGCCCCCTGACACACTACACACTAACACACTGCCCCCTGACACACTGCCCCCTGATACAATTCACTCTGACACACTGTCCCCTGACACACTACACCCTAACACACTGCCCACTGACACAATGATCCCCTGACACATTGCACTCTGACACACTGCCCCCTGACACACTACACCCTAACACATTTCCCCCTGACACACTGATCCCCTGACACAATGCCCTCTGACACACTGCCCCCTGACACACTGCCTCCTGACACACTGCACTCTGACACACTGCCCCCTGACACACCACATCCTAACACACTGCCCCCTGACACACTACACCCTGACACACTGCCCCCTGACACACTACACCCTGACACATTGCCCTCTGACACACTACACCCTAACACACTACACCCTGACACACTGCCCCCTGACACATTGCCCTCTGACACAATGCACTCTGACACACTGCCCCCTGACACACTACACCCTGACACACTGCCCCCTGACACACTGCACTCTGACACACTGCCCCCTGACACACTACACACTAACACACTGCCCCCTGACACACTGCCCCCTGATACAATTCACTCTGACACACTGTCCCCTGACACACTACACCCTAACACACTGCCCACTGACACAATGATCCCCTGACACATTGCACTCTGACACACTGCCCCCTGACACACTACACCCTAACACATTTCCCCCTGACACACTGCCCCCTGACACAATGCCCTCTGACACACTGCCCCCTGACACACTGCCCCTTAACACACTGCCCCCTGACACACTGCTCCCCTGACACACTGCTCCCCTGACACATTGCCCCCGGCACACTGCCCCCTGACACACTGCACCCCCGAAACACTACATCCTGACACACTGCCCCCTGACACACTGATCCCCTGACACATTGCCCTCAGACACACTGCCCCCTGACACACTACATCCTGACACATTGCCCTCTGACACACTGCCCCCTGACACACTGCCCCTTAACACACTGCCTCCTGACACACTGCCCCCGAAACACTACACCCTGACACTCTGCCCCCTGACAAGCTGCCCCGTGACACACTGCCTCCTGACACACTGCCTCCCGAAACACTACACCCTGACACACCGATCCCCTGACACATTGTCCCCTGACACACTGCCCCCTGCACACTGCAGTCTGACACACTCCGCCCTGACACACGACACCCGAACACACTGCCCCCGACACACTGCCCCCTGACACATGCACCCTGACACACTGCACCCTGACACACTGCACCCTGACACACTGCCCCCTGACACAGTGCACCCTGACACACTGCCCCCTGACACAGTGCACCCTGACACACTGCACTCTGACACACTGCCCCCTGACACACTACACCCGAACAAACTGCCCCATGACACATTGATCCCGTTACACATTGCCCCCTGACACACAGCACTCTGACACACTGCCCCATGACACACTACAACCTGACACATTGACCTCTGACACATTGCGAACTAACACACTGCCCCCAGATATACTGCACCCCTGACACACTGCCCCCTTATAGACTGCACCCCTGACACATTGCCCCCCGGTACACTACACCCTGACACACTGCCCCCTGACACACTGCCCCCTGACAAACTGCCCCCTGGCACACTACACCCTGACACATTACCCTCTGACACACTACACCCTAACACACTACACCCTGACACACTGCCCCCTGACACATTGCCCTCTGACACACTGCACTCTGACACACTGCCCCCTGACACACTGCACTCTGACACACTGCCCCCTGACACACTGCACTCTGACATACTGCACTCTGACACACTGCCCCCGGACACACTGCCCCCTGACACAATGCACTCTGACACACTGCCCCCTGACACACTACACCCTAACACACTGCCCCCTGACACAATGATCCCCTGACACATTGTCCTCTGACACACTGCCCCTTAACACACTGCCCCCTGACACACTGCTCCCCTGACACAATGCTCCCCTGACACAATGCTCCCCTGACACAATGCTCCCCTGACACAATGCCCCTGGCACACTGCCTCCTGACACACTGCCCCACGAAACACTACACCCTAACACACTGGCCCTGACACACTGATCCGCTGACACACTACACCCTAACACACTGCCCCCTGACACATTGCCCCCTGACACACTACACCCGAACACACTGCCGCCTGACACACAGCCCCCTGACAAGCTCCCCGTGACAGGCTACACCCTAACACACTGCCCCCTGACACACTGATCCACTGACACATTGCCCTCTGACACACTGTCCCCTGACACACTACACCCTAACACATCGCCCCCTGACACACTGATATCCTACACATTGCCCTCTGACACACTGCCCCCTGACACACTGCACTCTGACACACTGCCCCCTGACACACTACACCCTAACACACTGCCCTCTGACACATTGCCCACTGACACACAGCCCCCTGACACACTGCACTCTGACACACTGCCCTCTGACACACTGCCCACCGACACACAACGCCCTGACACACTGCCCCCTGACACACTGATCCCCTGTCACATTGCCCCCTGACACACTGCCCCCTGACACACTGCCCCCTGACACACTGCACTCTGACACACTGCCCCTTGACACACTACACCCGAACACACTGCCCCCTGAGACACTGCCCTCAGACACACTGCACTCTGACACACTGCTACCTGACACACTGCTACCTGACACACTGCACCCTGACACACTGCACTCTGACACACTGCCCCCTGACACACTACACCCTAACACACTGACCCCTGTCACTCTGATCCCCTTACACATTGCCCCCTGACACACAGCACTCTGACACACTGCCCCATGACACACTACACCCTGACACATTGCCCTCTGACACACTGCACTCTGACACACTGCCCCCTGACACACTGCCCCCTGACACACTGCAACCGGACACACTGCATACTGACACACTGCCCCCTGACACACTGCCCCCTGACAAACTGCCCCCTGACACACTACACCCTGACACATTGCCCTCTGACACACTACACCCTAACACACTACACCCTGACACACTACACCCTGACACACTGCCCCCTGACACACTGCACTCTGACACACTGCCCCCTGACACACTACACACTAACACACTGCCCCCTGACACACTGAACCCTGACACAATGCACTCTGACACACTGTCCCTTGACACACTACACCCTAACACACTGCCCCCTGACACAATGATCCCCTGACACATTGCACTCTGACACACTGCCCCCTGACACACTACACCCTAACACATTACGCCCTGACACACTGATCCCCTGACACATTGCCTCCTGACACACTACACCCTGACACATTACTCTCTGACACACTACACCCTAACATACTACACCCTGACACACTGCCCCCTGACACATTGCCCTCTGACACACTGCACTCTGACACACTGCCCTCTGACACACTACACCCTAACACACTGCCACCTGACACACTGCCTCCTGACACATTGCCCTCTGACACACTGCACTCTGACACACTGCCCCCTGACACACTGCCCCCTGACACACTGCACTCTGACACACTGCCCCCGGACACACTGCCCCCTGACACAATGCACCCTGACACACTGCCCCCTGACACACTACACCCTAACACACTGCCCCCTGACACAATGATCCCCTGACACATTGCCCTCTGACACACTGCCCCTTAACACACTGCCCCCTGACACACTGCTCCCCTGACACAATGCTCCCCTGACACAATGCTCCCCTGACACAATGCTCCTGGCACACTGCCTCCTGACACACTGCCCCACGAAACACTACACCCTAACACACTGATCCGCTGACACACTACACCCTAACACACTGCCCCATGACACATTGCCCCCTGACACACTACACCCTAACACACTGCCGCCTGACACACAGCCCCCTGACAAGCTCCCCGCGACACACTACACCATAACACACTGCCCCCTGACACACTGATCCACTGACACACTACACCCTAACACACTGCCCCCTGACACACTGATCCACTGACACATTGCCCTCTGACACACTGTCCCCTGACACACTACACCCTAACACATCGCCCCCTGACACACTGATATCCTACACATTGCCCTCTGACACACTGCCCCCTGACACACTGCACTCTGACACACTGCCCCCTGACACACTACACCCTAACACACTGCCCTCTGACACATTGCCCACTGACACACAGCCCCCCGACACACAACGCCCTGACACACTGCCCCCTGACACACTGATCCCCTGACACATTGCCCCCTGACACACTGCCCCCTGACACACTGCCCCCTGACACACTGCACTCTGACACACTGCCCCTTGACACACTACACCCGAACACACTGCCCCCTGAGACACTGCCCTCAGACACACTGCACTCTGACACACTGCTACCTGACACACTGCCCCCTGACACACTGCACTCTGACACACTGCACTCTGACACACTGCCCCCTGACACACTACACCCTAACACACTGCCCCTGACACATTGCCCTCTGACACAATGCACTCTGACACACTGTCCCCTGACACACTACACCCTGACACACTGCCCCCTGACACACTGCACTCTGACACACTGCCCCCTGACACACTACACACTAACACACTGCCCCCTGACACACTGCCCCCTGATACAATTCACTCTGACACACTGTCCCCTGACACACTACACCCTAACACACTGCCCACTGACACAATGATCCCCTGACACATTGCACTCTGACACACTGCCCCCTGACACACTACACCCTTACACATTTCCCCCTGACACACTGATCCCCTGACACAATGCCCTCTGACACACTGCCCCCTGACACACTGCCTCCTGACACACTGCACTCTGACACACTGCCCCCTGACACACCACATCCTAACACACTGCCCCCTGACACACTACACCCTGACACACTGCCCCCTGACACAATGATCCCCTGACACATTGCCCTCTGACACACTGCCCCCTGACACACTGCCCCTTAACACACTGCCCCCTGACACACTGCTCCCCTGACACACTGCTCCCCTGACACACTGCTCCCCTGACACATTGACCCCGGCACACTGCCCCCTGACACACTGCACCCCCGAAACACTACATCCTGACACACTGCCCCCTGACACACTGATCCCCTGACACATTGCCCTCAGACACACTGCCCCCTGACACACTACATCCTGACACATTGCCCTCTGACACACTGCCCCCTGACACACTGCCCCTTAACACACTGCCTCCTGACACACTGCCCCTTAACACACTGCCTCCTGACACACTGCCCCCGAAACACTACACCCTGACACACTGCCCCCTGACACTCTGCCCCCTGACAAGCTGCCCCGTGACACACTGCCTCCTGACACACTGCCTCCCGAAACACTACACCCTGACACACTGATCCCCTGACACATTGCCCTCAGACACACTGCCCACTGACACACTACATCGTGACACATTGCCCACTGACACACTGCCCCCTGACACACTGCCTCCTGACACACTGCCCCCCGAAACACTATACCCTGACACACTGCCGCTGACACTGATCGCCTGACACATTGCCCTCTGACACACTGCCCCCTGGCACACTGCACCCTGACACACTACACCCTAATACACCGTCCCCTGACAAACTGCCCCCTGACACTCTGCACCCTGACACACTGCCCCCTGACACACTACACCCTAACACATTGCCCCCAGACACACGGTTCCCCTGACACAATGTCCTCTGACGCACTGCCCCCTGACACACCGCACTCTGACACACTGCCCCCTGACACACTACACCCGAACACACTGCCCCCTGACACACTTCCCCCTGACACATTGGCCTCAGACAAACTGCACTCTGACACACTGCCCCCTGACACAGCACCCTGACACACTGCACCCCTGACACATTGCCCCCGGGTACTCTGCCTCCTGACACACTGTCCCCCGACACAATACACCCTGACACACTGCCCCCTGACACACTGCCCCCTGTCAAACGGCCCCCTGACACACTACACCCTGACACATTGCCCTCTGACACACTGACCCCTGACACACTGCCCCCTGACACAATGCACTCTGACACACTGCCCCCTGACACACTACATCCTAACACACTGCCCCCCTGACACACCGCCCCCTGACACACTACACCCTGACACACTGCCTGCTGACACACGGCCCCCTGACAAGCGCCCCGTGACACGCTACACCCTAACACACTGCCCCCTGACACACTGATCCCCTGACACATGGCCCTCTGACACACTGACCCCTGACACCCTACACCCTTACACAATGCCCTCTGACACATTGCCCCCTGGCACACTGCACCCTGACACACTACACCCTAACACACTGCCCCCTGACACACTGCCCCCTGACAAATTGCCCTCTGACAAATTGCCCCCTGACACACTGCCCCCGGACACACTGCCCCCTGACACACTGATCCTCTGACACACTGCCCCCTGACACACTGCCCCCTGACACACTGCCCCTTAACACACTGCCTCCTGACACACTGCCCCCGAAACACGACACCCTAACACACTGCCCCCCGAAACACTGATCCCCTGACACACTACACCCTAACACACTGCCCCCTGACACACTGCCTCCTGACACACTGTCCCAGGACACAATACACACTGACACACTGCCCCCTAACACACTGCCCCCTGATACACTGATCCCCTGACACACTACACCCTAACACGCTGGCCCCTGACACACTGCCCCCTGACACACTGCCCCCTGACAAGCTGCCCCGCGACATACTACACCCTAACACACTGCCCCCTGACACACTTATCCCCTGACACACTGCACTCTGACACACTGCCCCCTGACACACTACACACTAACACACTGCCCTCTGACACATTGATCCCCTGACACACTACACCCTAACACACTGCCCCCTGACACACTTATCCCCTGACACACTGCACTCTGACACACTGCCCCCTGACACACTACACCCTGACACGCTGCCCCCTGACACACTGCCCCCTGACAAACTGCCCCGCGACACACTACACCCTAACACACTGCCCCCTGACACACTTCCCCCTGACACATTGGCCTCAGACAAACTGCACTCTGACACACTGCCCCCTGACACAGCACCCTGACACACTGATCCCCTGACACATTGCCCTCAGACACACTGCCCACTGACACACTACATCGTGACACATTGCCCACTGACACACTGCCCCCTGACACACTGCCTCCTGACACACTGCCCCCCGAAACACTATACCCTGACACACTGCCGCTGACACTGATCGCCTGACACATTGCCCTCTGACAAACTGCCCCCTGACACTCTGCACCCTGACACACTGCCCCCTGACACACTACACCCTAACACATTGCCCCCTGACACACGGTTCCCCTGACACAATGTCCTCTGACGCACTGCCCCCTGACACACCGCACTCTGACACACTGCCCCCTGACACACTACACCCGAACACACTGCCCCCTGACACACTTCCCCCTGACACATTGGCCTCAGACAAACTGCACTCTGACACACTGCCCCCTGACACAGCACCCTGACACACTGCACCCCTGACACATTGCCCCCGGGTACTCTGCCTCCTGACACACTGTCCCCTGACACAATACACCCTGACACACTGCCCCCTGACACACTGCCCCCTGTCAAACGGCCCCCTGACACACTACACCCTGACACATTGCCCTCTGACACACTGACCCCTGACACACTGCCCCCTGACACAATGCACTCTGACACACTGCCCCCTGACACACTACATCCTCACACACTGCCCACCTGACACACCGCCCCCTGACACACTACACCCTGACACACTGCCTGCTGACACACGGCCCCCTGACAAGCGCCCCGTGACACGCTACACCCTAACACACTGCCCCCTGACACACTGATCCCCTGACACATGGCCCTCTGACACACTGACCCCTGACACCCTACACCCTTACACAATGCCCTCTGACACATTGCCCCCTGGCACACTGCACCCTGACACACTACACCCTAACACACTGCCCCCTGACACACTGCCCCTGACAAATTGCCCTCTGACAAATTGCCCCCTGACACACTGCCCCCTGACACACTGCCCCCTGACACACTGCCCCTTAACACACTGCCTCCTGACACACTGCCCCCGAAACACGACACCCTAACACACTGCCCCCCGAAACACTGATCCCCTGACACACTACACCCTAACACACTGCCCCCTGACACACTGCCTCCTGACACACTGTCCCCGGACACACTGATCCCCTGACACATTGCCCCCTGACACACTGCCCCCTGACACACTGCCCCCTGACACACTGCACTCTGACACACTGCCCCTTGACACACTACACCCGAACACACTGCCCCCTGAGACACTGCCCTCAGACACACTGCACTCTGACACACTGCTACCTGACACACTGCCCCCTGACACACTGCACTCTGACACACTGCACTCTGACACACTGCCCCCTGACACACTACACCCTAACACACTGCCCCTGACACATTGCCCTCTGACACAATGCACTCTGACACACTGTCCCCTGACACACTACACCCTGACACACTGCCCCCTGACACACTGCACTCTGACACACTGCCCCCTGACACACTACACACTAACACACTGCCCCCTGACACACTGCCCCCTGATACAATTCACTCTGACACACTGTCCCCTGACACACTACACCCTAACACACTGCCCACTGACACAATGATCCCCTGACACATTGCACTCTGACACACTGCCCCCTGACACACTACACCCTTACACATTTCCCCCTGACACACTGATCCCCTGACACAATGCCCTCTGACACACTGCCCCCTGACACACTGCCTCCTGACACACTGCACTCTGACACACTGCCCCCTGACACACCACATCCTAACACACTGCCCCCTGACACACTACACCCTGACACACTGCCCCCTGACACAATGATCCCCTGACACATTGCCCTCTGACACACTGCCCCCTGACACACTGCCCCTTAACACACTGCCCCCTGACACACTGCTCCCCTGACACACTGCTCCCCTGACACACTGCTCCCCTGACACATTGACCCCGGCACACTGCCCCCTGACACACTGCACCCCCGAAACACTACATCCTGACACACTGCCCCCTGACACACTGATCCCCTGACACATTGCCCTCAGACACACTGCCCCCTGACACACTACATCCTGACACATTGCCCTCTGACACACTGCCCCCTGACACACTGCCCCTTAACACACTGCCTCCTGACACACTGCCCCTTAACACACTGCCTCCTGACACACTGCCCCCGAAACACTACACCCTGACACACTGCCCCCTGACACTCTGCCCCCTGACAAGCTGCCCCGTGACACACTGCCTCCTGACACACTGCCTCCCGAAACACTACACCCTGACACACTGATCCCCTGACACATTGCCCTCAGACACACTGCCCACTGACACACTACATCGTGACACATTGCCCACTGACACACTGCCCCCTGACACACTGCCTCCTGACACACTGCCCCCCGAAACACTATACCCTGACACACTGCCGCTGACACTGATCGCCTGACACATTGCCCTCTGACACACTGCCCCCTGGCACACTGCACCCTGACACACTACACCCTAATACACCGTCCCCTGACAAACTGCCCCCTGACACTCTGCACCCTGACACACTGCCCCCTGACACACTACACCCTAACACATTGCCCCCAGACACACGGTTCCCCTGACACAATGTCCTCTGACGCACTGCCCCCTGACACACCGCACTCTGACACACTGCCCCCTGACACACTACACCCGAACACACTGCCCCCTGACACACTTCCCCCTGACACATTGGCCTCAGACAAACTGCACTCTGACACACTGCCCCCTGACACAGCACCCTGACACACTGCACCCCTGACACATTGCCCCCGGGTACTCTGCCTCCTGACACACTGTCCCCCGACACAATACACCCTGACACACTGCCCCCTGACACACTGCCCCCTGTCAAACGGCCCCCTGACACACTACACCCTGACACATTGCCCTCTGACACACTGACCCCTGACACACTGCCCCCTGACACAATGCACTCTGACACACTGCCCCCTGACACACTACATCCTAACACACTGCCCCCCTGACACACCGCCCCCTGACACACTACACCCTGACACACTGCCTGCTGACACACGGCCCCCTGACAAGCGCCCCGTGACACGCTACACCCTAACACACTGCCCCCTGACACACTGATCCCCTGACACATGGCCCTCTGACACACTGACCCCTGACACCCTACACCCTTACACAATGCCCTCTGACACATTGCCCCCTGGCACACTGCACCCTGACACACTACACCCTAACACACTGCCCCCTGACACACTGCCCCCTGACAAATTGCCCTCTGACAAATTGCCCCCTGACACACTGCCCCCGGACACACTGCCCCCTGACACACTGATCCTCTGACACACTGCCCCCTGACACACTGCCCCCTGACACACTGCCCCTTAACACACTGCCTCCTGACACACTGCCCCCGAAACACGACACCCTAACACACTGCCCCCCGAAACACTGATCCCCTGACACACTACACCCTAACACACTGCCCCCTGACACACTGCCTCCTGACACACTGTCCCCGGACACAATACACCCTGACACACTGCCCCCTAACACACTGCCCCCTGATACACTGATCCCCTGACACACTACACCCTAACACGCTGGCCCCTGACACACTGCCCCCTGACACACTGCCCCCTGACAAGCTGCCCCGCGACATACTACACCCTAACACACTGCCCCCTGACACACTTATCCCCTGACACACTGCACTCTGACACACTGCCCCCTGACACACTACACACTAACACACTGCCCTCTGACACATTGATCCCCTGACACACTACACCCTAACACACTGCCCCCTGACACACTTATCCCCTGACACACTGCACTCTGACACACTGCCCCCTGACACACTACACACTAACACACTGCCCTCTGACACATTGATCCCCCGAAACACTACACCCTGACACGCTGCCCCCTGACACACTGCCCCCTGACAAACTGCCCCGCGACACACTACACCCTAACACACTGCCCCCTGACACACTTCCCCCTGACACATTGGCCTCAGACAAACTGCACTCTGACACACTGCCCCCTGACACAGCACCCTGACACACTGATCCCCTGACACATTGCCCTCAGACACACTGCCCACTGACACACTACATCGTGACACATTGCCCACTGACACACTGCCCCCTGACACACTGCCTCCTGACACACTGCCCCCCGAAACACTATACCCTGACACACTGCCGCTGACACTGATCGCCTGACACATTGCCCTCTGACAAACTGCCCCCTGACACTCTGCACCCTGACACACTGCCCCCTGACACACTACACCCTAACACATTGCCCCTTGACACACGGTTCCCCTGACACAATGTCCTCTGACGCACTGCCCCCTGACACACCGCACTCTGACACACTGCCCCCTGACACACTACACCCGAACACACTGCCCCCTGACACACTTCCCCCTGACACATTGGCCTCAGACAAACTGCACTCTGACACACTGCCCCCTGACACAGCACCCAGACACACTGCACCCCTGACACATTGCCCCCGGGTACTCTGCCTCCTGACACACTGTCCCCTGACACAATACACCCTGACACACTGCCCCCTGACACACTGCCCCCTGTCAAACGGCCCCCTGACACACTACACCCTGACACATTGCCCTCTGACACACTGACCCCTGACACACTGCCCCCTGACACAATGCACTCTGACACACTGCCCCCTGACACACTACATCCTCACACACTGCCCACCTGACACACCGCCCCCTGACACACTACACCCTGACACACTGCCTGCTGACACACGGCCCCCTGACAAGCGCCCCGTGACACGCTACACCCTAACACACTGCCCCCTGACACACTGATCCCCTGACACATGGCCCTCTGACACACTGACCCCTGACACCCTACACCCTTACACAATGCCCTCTGACACATTGCCCCCTGGCACACTGCACCCTGACACACTACACCCTAACACACTGCCCCCTGACACACTGCCCCTGACAAATTGCCCTCTGACAAATTGCCCCCTGACACACTGCCCCCTGACACACTGCCCCCTGACACACTGCCCCTTAACACACTGCCTCCTGACACACTGCCCCCGAAACACGACACCCTAACACACTGCCCCCCGAAACACTGATCCCCTGACACACTACACCCTAACACACTGCCCCCTGACACACTGCCTCCTGACACACTGTCCCCGGACACAATACACCCTGACACACTGCCCCCTAACACACTGCCCTCTGACAAACTGCCCCCTGACACACTCCACCCTGACACATTGCCCTCTGACACACTGACCCCTGACACACTGCCCCCTGACACACTGCCCCCTGACACATTGCCCCCGGACACACTGCACTCTGACACACTCCCCCTGACACACTACACCCTAACACACTGCCCCCAGACACACTGCCTCCTGACACATTGCCCTCTGACACACTGCACTCTGGCACACTGCCCCCTGACACACTGCCCCCTGACACACTGCACTCTGACACACTGCCCCCTGACACAATACACACTAACACACTGCCCCCTGACACAATGCTCCCTGACACATTGCACCCTGCTCACTGCCTCCTGACACACTGTCCCCCGAAACACTACACCCTAACACACTGGCCCTGACACACTGATCCCCTGACACACTACACCCTAACACACTGCCCCCCTGACACACTGCCCCCTGACACACAACACCCTGACACACTGCACCCTGACACACTGCCCCATGACAAGCTCCCCGTGACACGCTACACCCTAACACATTGCCCCCTGACACACTGATCCCCTGACACATTGCCCTCTGACACACTGACCCCTGACACCCTACACCCTTACACACTGCCCTCTGACACACTGCACCCTGACACACTCCACCCTAACACACTGCCCCCTGACACACTGCCCCCTGACACACTGCCCCCTGACAAATTGCCCTCTGACACAATACACCCTGACACACTGCCCCTTACAAAATGCACTCTGACACACTGCCCCCTGACACAATGCACTCTGGCACACTGCCTCCTGACACACTGCCCCATGAAACACTACACCCTAACACACTGGCCCTGACACACTGATCCCCTGACACACTACACTCTAACACACTGCCCCCTGACACAATGCCCCCTGATACACTACACACTGACACACTGCCCCCTGACACACTGTCCCCTGACAAGCTCCCCGTGACACGCTACACCCTAACACACTGCCCCCTGACACACTGATCCCCTGACACATTGCCCTCTGACACACTGACCCCTGACACCCTACACCCTTACACACTGCCCTCTGACACACTGCACCCTGACACACTACACCCTAACACACTGCCCCCTGACACACTGCCCCCTGACAAATTGCCCTCTGACAAATTGCCCCCTGACACACTGCCCCCTGACACAATGCACTCTGACACACTGCCACCGACACACTTCACCCTTACACACTGCCCTCTGACACACTGCCCGTTGACACACTGCCCCCTGACAAATTGCCCTCTGACACACTGCCCCCTGACACACTGCCCCTTAACACACTGCCCCCTGACACAATGCTCCCCTGACACATTGCCCCCGGCACACTGCCTCCTGACACACTGCCCCCCGAAACACTACACCCTAACACACTGCCCCGTGACACACTGATACCCTGACACACTACACCCTAACACACTGCCCCATGACACACTGCCCTCTGACACACTACACCCTGACACACTACACCCTGACACACTACACCCTGACACACTGCCCCCTGACAAGCTGCCCCGCGACACACTGCCCCCTAACAAACTGCCCCCTGACACACTTATCCCCTGACAGATTGCCCTCTGACACACTGCCCCCTGACACACTCCCCCTGACACACTGCCCCCTGACACACTGCATTCTGACACACTGCCCACCGACACACTACGCCCTGACACACTGCCCCCTGACACACTGAAACCCTGACACATTGCCCTCTGACACACTGCCCCCTAACACACTGCCCCCTGACACACTGCACTCTGACACACTGCCCCCTGACACGCTACACCCTGACACACTGCCCCCTGACACACTGATACCCAAACACATTGGCCTCTGACACACTGCACACTGACACACTGCCCCCTGACACACTGCATCCTGACAACCTCTCCCTGACACACTGCACCCTGACACACTCTCCCTGACACACTGCACCCTGACACACTGCGCTCAGACACAGTGCCCCCTGGCACACAGCCCCCTGACACATTGCCCTCTGACAAATTGCCCCCTGACACACTGCCCCCTGACACAATGCACTCTGACACACTGTCCCCTGACACACTGCCCCCTGACACAATGCACTCTGACAAACTGTCCCCTGACACACTGATCCCCTGACACATTGCCCTCTGACACACTGCCCCCTGACACACTGCCCCTTAACACACTGCCTCCTGACACACTGCCCTCCGAAATACTACACCCTAACACACTGCCCCCTGATACACTGATCCCCTGACACACTACACCCTAACACGCTGGCCCCTGACACACTGCCCCCTGACACACTGCCCCCTGACACACTTATCCCCTGACACACTGCACTCTGACACACTGCCCCCTGACACACTACACACTAACACACTGCCCTCTGACACACTGCCCCCTGACACACTACACCCTAACACACTGCCCCCTGACACATTGATCCCCTGACACATTGCCCTCTGACACACTGCCCCCTGACTCACTGCCCCTTTACACACTGCCCCCTGACACAATGCTCGCCTGACACATTGCCCCCGGCACACTGCCTCCTGACATCTGCCCCCCGAAACACTACACCCTGACACGCTGCCCCCTGACACACTGCCCCCTGACAAACTGCCCCGCGACACACTACACCCTAACACACTGCCCCCTGACACACTGATCCCTGGAGACACTACACCCTAACACACTGCCCCCTGACACACTCCCCCTGACACACTGCCCCCTGACACACTGCATTCTGACGCACTGCCCACCGACACACTACGCCCTGACACACTGCCACCTGACACATTGCCCTCTGACATGCTGCCCCCTGACACACTGCACTCTGACACACTGCCCCCAGACACACTACACCCTGACACACTGCCCCCTGACACACTGATCCCCTGACACATTGCCCTCTGACACACTGCCCCCTGACACACTGCACAAACTACTCCCGACACACTGCCCACTGCCACACTGCATCCTGACACACTCTCCCTGACACACTGCACCTGACGCACACGCCCTGAGACACTGCCACGCGAAACACTGCGCCCCTCACACACTGCCCCGACACACTACACCCTAACACACTGCTCCATGACACACTGCCTCCTGACACATTGCACTCTGACACACTGCCCCCTGACACACTGCCCCCGACACACTGCACTCTGACACACTGCCCCCTGACACACTACACACTAACACACTGCCCTCTGACACACTGCCCCCTGACACAATGCACTCTGACACACTGCCCCCTGACACACTACACCCTAACACACTACCCCCTGACACAATGATCCCCTGACACATTGCCCTCTGACACACTGCCCCCTGACTCACTGCCCCTTTACACACTGCCCCCTGACACAATGCTCCCCAGACACATTGCCCCCGGCACACTGCCTCCTGACATCTGCCCCCCGAAACACTACACCCTGACACGCTGCCCCCTGACACACTGCCCCCTGACAAACTGCCCCGCGACACACTACACCCTAACACACTTCCCCCTGACACACTGCCCCCTGACACACTGTCCCCTGACACACTGCCCCCTGACAAGCTCCCCGCGACACACTACACCCTAACACACTGGCCCCTGACACAATGATCCCCTGACTCATTGCCCTCTGACACACTGCCCCCTGACACACTACACCCTAACACATCGCCCCCTGACACACTGATCCCCTACACATTGCCCTCTGACACACTGCCCCCTGACACACTGCACTCTGACACACTGCCCCCTGACACACTACACCCTAACACACTGCCCCCTGACACATTGCTCACTGACACACTGCCCCCTGACACACTGCCCCCTGACACACTGCACTCTGACACACTGCCCCCTGACACACTGCCCCCTGACACACTGATCCCCTGACACATTGCACTCTGACACACTGCCCCCTGACACTCGGCCCCCGGACACACTGCCCCCTGACACACTGCCCCCTGACACGCTACACCCTGACACACTGCCCCCTGACACACTGCCCCCTGACACACTGATCCCCTGACA
Organism: Chiloscyllium plagiosum; assembly: GCF_037043375.1. Classification (NCBI taxonomy): domain Eukaryota; kingdom Metazoa; phylum Chordata; class Chondrichthyes; order Orectolobiformes; family Hemiscylliidae; genus Chiloscyllium; species Chiloscyllium plagiosum. The sequence goes on along the minus strand of NW_028270181.1, from coordinate 12,643,484 downwards.
CATTGCCCTCTGACGCACTGCACCCTGACACACTGCCCCCTGACACACTGCACTCTGACACACTGCCCCCTGACACACTACATCCTAACACGCTGCCCCCTGAAACACTGATCCCCTTACACACTGCCCTCTGACACACTGCCCTCTAGCACACTGCACCCTAACACACTACACCCTAACATACTGCCTCCTGACACACTGCTCCCCTGACACATTGCCCTCTAACAAATTGCCCCCTGACACCCTGCCCCCTGACACAATGCACTCTGACACACTGCTCCCTGACACACTGCCCCCGACACACTACACCCTGACACACTACACCCTGACACACTGCCCCCTGACACACTGATCCCCTGACACACTGCCCTCTGACACACTGCCCCCTGACACACAGCACTCTGACACACTGCCCCCTGACGCACTACACCCCAACACACTGCCCCCTGACACAATGATCCCCTGACACATTGCCCTCTGACACACTGCCCCCTGACACACTGCCTCTTAACACACTGCCCCCTGACACACTGGTCCCCTGACACATTGCCCCCGGCACACTGCCTCCCAACACACTGCCCCCCGAAACACTACACCCTGACACACTGCCCCCTGACACACTGCCCCCTGTAAAGCTGCCCCGCGACACACTACACCCTAACACACTGCCCCCTGACACACTGATCCCTGACAGATTGCCCTCTGACACACTGCCCCCTGACTCACTCCCCCGACACACTTCACCCTGACACACTGCCCCCTGACACACTGCTACCTCACAAACTACACCCTGACATACTGCCCACTGACACACTGCATCCTGACACATTGCCCTCTGACACATGCCCCCTGACACACTGCCCCTTAACACACTGCCTCCTGACACACTGCCCCCTGACACACTGCCCCCTGACACACTGATCCCTGACACTGATCGCCTGACACATTGCCCTCTGACCAACTGCCCCCTGGCACACTGCACCCTGACACACTACGCCCTAACACACTGTCCCCTGACAAACTGCCCCCTGACACACAACACCCTAACACATTGCCCCCTGACACACTACACCCTAACACATTGCCCCCTGACACACGGTTCCCCTGACACATTGTCCTCTGACACACTGCCCCCTGACACACTACACCCGAACACACTGCCCCCTGACACACTGCCCCCTGACACATTGGCCTCAGACACAATGCACTCTGACACACTGCCCCCTAACACTGCACCCTGACACACTGCACCCCTGACACATTGCCCCCCGGTACTCTGCCTCCTGACACACTGTCCCCCGACACAATACACCCTGACACACTGCCCCCTGACACACTGCCCCCTGACACACTACACCCTGACACATTGCCCTCTGACACACTGACCCCTGACACACTGCCCCCTGACACATTGCCCTCTGACACACTGCACTCTGACACACTCCCACTGACACACTACACCCTAACACACTGCCCCCTGACACACTGCCTCCTGACACATTGCCCCCTGACACACTGCACTCTGACACACTGCCCCCTGACACACTGCCCCCTGACACACTGCACTCTGACACACTGCCCCCTGACACAATACACACTAACACACTGCCCCCTGACACACTGCCCCCTGACACAATGCACTCTGACACACTGCCCCCTTACACACTACACCCTAACACACTGCCCCCTGACACACTGCACTCTGACACACTGCCCACTGACACAATACACACTAACACACTGCCCTCTGACACACTGCCCCCGACACATTGATCCCCTGACACATTGCCCTCTGACACACTGCACTCTGACACACTCCCACTGACACACTACACCCTAACACACTGCCCCCTGACACACTGCCTCCTGACACATTGCCCCCTGACACACTGCACTCTGACACACTGCCCCCTGACACACTGCCCCCTGACACACTGCACTCTGACACACTGCCCCCTGACACAATACACACTAACACACTGCCCCCTGACACACTGCCCCCTGACACAATGCACTCTGACACACTGCCCCCTTACACACTACACCCTAACACACTGCCCCCTGACACACTGCACTCTGACACACTGCCCACTGACACAATACACACTAACACACTGCCCTCTGACACACTGCCCCCGACACATTGATCCCCTGACACATTGCCCTCTGACACACTGCCCGATGAAACACTGCCCCTTAACACACTTCGCCCTGACACATTGCCCCCGGCACACTGCCTCCTGACACACCGCCCCACGAAACACTACAACCTAACACACTGGCCCTGACACACTGATCCCCTGACACACTACACCCTAAGACATTGCCCCCCTGACACATTGCCCCCTGACACACTACACCCTGACACACTGCCCGCTGACACCCTTCCCCCCTGACAAGCTCCCCGTGACACGCTACACCCCATCACACTGCCCCCTGACACACTGACCCTCTGACACATTGCCCTCTGACACACTGCCCCCTGACACCCTAAACCCTTACACACTGCCCTCTGACACTTTGCCCTCTGACACACTGCCCCCTGACAAATTGCCCTCTGACAAATTGCCCCCTGACACACTGCCCCCTGACACAATGCACTCTGACACACTGCCCCCTGACACACTACACCCTGACACACTGCCCCCTGACACACTGATCCCCTGACACAATGCCCTCTGACACACTGCCCCTGACACACTGCCCCTTAACACACTGCCTCCTGACACACTGCCCCCAAAACACGACACCCTAACACATTCCCACCTGACACACTGATCCCTTGACACACTACACCCTAACACACTGCCCCCTGACACACTGCCTCCTGACACACTGTCCCCTGACACAATACACCCTGATACACTGCCCCCTGACACACTGCACCCTGACACCCTAGACCCTTACACACTGCCCTCTGACACATTGCCCACTGGCACACTGCACCCTGACACACTGCCCCTTAACACACTGCCTCCTGACACACTGCCCCCGAAACACGACACCCTAACACATTGCCCTCTGACACACTGCCCCCTGACACACTGCCCCCTGACACACTGCCACCTGACACATTGCCCTCTGACACACTGCACTCTGACACACTCCCCCTGACACACTACACCCTAACACACTGCCCCCTGACACACTGCCTCCTGACACATTGCCCTCTGACACACTGCACTCTGACACACTGCCCCCGACACACTGCCCCCTGACACATTGCCCCCTGACACAATACACACTAACACACTGCCCCCTGACACACTGCCCCCTGACACATTGCACTCTGACACACTGCCCCCTGACACACTACACCCTAACACACTGACCCCTGACGCAATGATCCCCTTACACATTGCCCTCTGACACACTGCCCGATGACACACTGCCCCTTAATACACTGCCCCCCGAAACATTGCACCCGGCTCACTGCCTCCTGACACACTGCCCCCCGAAACACTACACCCTAACACACTGGCCCTGACACACTGATCCCCTGACACACTACACCCTAACTCACTGCCCCCTGACACACTGCCCCCTGACACACTGCCACCTGACACATTGCCCTCTGACACACTGCACTCTGACACACTCCCCCTGACACACTACACCCTAACACACTGCCCCCTGACACACTGCCTCCTGACACATTGCCCTCTGACACACTGCACTCTGACACACTGCCCCCGACACACTGCCCCCTGACACATTGCCCCCTGACACAATACACACTAACACACTGCCCCCTGACACACTACACCCTAACACACTGACCCCTGACGCAATGATCCCCTTACACATTGCCCTCTGACACACTGCCCGATGACACACTGCCCCTTAATACACTGCCCCCCGAAACATTGCACCCGGCTCACTGCCTCCTGACACACTGCCCCCCGAAACACTACACCCTAACACACTGGCCCTGACACACTGATCCCCTGACACACTACACCCTAACTCACTGCCCCCTGACACACTGCCCCCTGACACACTACACGCTAACACACTGCCCCCTGACACAATGATCCACTGACACATTGCCCTCTGACACACTGCCCCCTGACACACTGCCCGCTGACACACCACATCCTTACACACTGCCCCCAGACACACTACACCCTAACACACTGCCCCCTGACACAATGCCCCCTGACACACTGTCCCCCGAAACACTACATCCTGACACACTGCCCCCTGACAAGCTGCCCCGCGACACACTACACCCTAATACACTGCCCCCTGACACACTGATCCCCTGACACATTGTCCTCAGACACACTGCCCCCTGACACACTACATCCTGACACATTCCCCTCTGACACACTGCCCCCTGACACACTGCCGCTTAAAACACTGCCCCCCGAAACACTACACCCTGACACACTGCCCCCTGACACACTGCCCCCCGAAACACTACACCCTAATACACTGCCCCCTGACACACTGATCCCCTGACACATTGTCCTCAGACACACTGCCCCCTGACACACTACATCCTGACACATTCCCCTCTGACACACTGCCCCCTGACACACTGCCGCTTAAAACACTGCCTCCTGACACACTGCCCCCCGAAACACTACACCCTGACACACTGCCCCGAAACTGATCGCCTGACACATTGCCCTCTGACACACTGCCCCTTGACACACTGCCCCCTGACACACTACACCATAACACACTGCCCTCTGACACATTGCCCACTGCACACGGCACTCTGACACACTGCCCCCTGACACACGACACCCGAACACACTGCACTCTGACACACTGCCCCCTGACACACTGCCCCCTGACACACTGCACCGTGACACACTGCACCCTGACACACTGCACCCTGACACACTGCACCCTGACACACTGCACAATGATCCCCTGACACATTGCCCTCTGACACATTGTCCCCGGCACACTGCCTCCTGACACACTGTCCCCCGACACAATACACCCTGACACACTGTCCCCTGACACACTGCCCCCTGACAAACTGCCCCCTGACAAACTGCCCCCTGACACGCTACATCCTGACATATTGCCCTCTGACACACTGCCCCCTGAGACACTGCCCCTTAACACGCTGCCTCCTGACACACTGCCCCCTGAAACACGACACCCTGACACACTGATCCCCTGACACATTGCCCTCAGACACACTGCCCCCTGACACACTACATCGTGACACATTGCCCTCTGACACACTGCCCCCTGACACACTACATCGTGACACATTGCCCTCTGACACACTGCCCCCTGACACACTGCCTCCTGACACACTGCCCCCCGAATCACTATACCCTGACACACTGCCCCTGACACTGATCGCCTGACACATTGCCCTCTGACACACTGCCCCCTGGCACACTGCACCCTGGCACACTACACCCTAACACATTGCCCCCTGACACACGGTTCCCCTGACACATTGTCCTCTGACACACTGCCCCCTGACACACCGCACTCTGACACACTGCCCTCTGACACACTACACCCGAACACACTGCCCCCTGACACACTGCCCCCTGACCCATTGGCCTCAGACACACTGCACTCTGACACACTGCCCCCTAAAACTGCACCCTGACACACTGCACCCCTGACACATTGCCCTCTGATAGACTGCACCCCTGACACATTGCCCACCGGTACACTGCCTCCTGACACACTGTCCCCTGACACAATACACCCTGACACACTGCCCGCTGACACACTGCCCCCTGACAAACTACCCCCTGACACACTACACCCTGACACATTGCCCTCTGACACACTGACCCCTGACACATTGCCCTCTGACACACTGCACTCTGACACACTCCCCTGACACACTACACCCTAACACACTGCCCCCTGACACAGTGCCTCCTGACACATTGCCCTCTGACACACTGCACTCTGACACACTGCCCCCTGACACACTGCACTCTGACACACTGCCCCCTGACACAATACACACTAACACACTGCCCCCTGACACACTGCCCCCTGACACAATGCACTCTGACACACTGCCCCCTGACACAATACACACTAACACACTGCCCCCTGACACACTGCCCCCTGACACAATGATCCCCTGACACATTGCCCTCTGACACACTGCCCGATGAAACACTGCCCCTTAACACACTGCCCTCTGACACATTGCCCCCGGCACACAGCCTCCTGACACACTGCCCCACGAAACACTACACCCTAATAGACTGGCCCTGACACACTGATCCCCTGACACACTACACCCTAAGACACTGCCCCCCTGACACACTGCCCCCTGACACACTACACCCTGACACACTGCCCGCTGACACACTACACCCTGACACACTGCCCGCTGACACACTTCCCCCCTGACAAGCTCCCCGCGACACGCTACACCCTAACACAGGATCCCCTGACACATTGCCCCCTGACACACTGACCCCTGACACCCTACACCCTTACACACTGCCCTCTGACACATTGCCCCCGGCACACTGCACCCTGACACACTACACCCTGACACACTGCCCCCTGACACACTGCCCCCTGACAAATTGCCCTCTGACAAATTGCCCCATGACACACTGCCCCCTGACACAATACACACTAACACACTGCCACCTGATACACTACACCCTAACACACTGCCCCCCTGACACACTGCCCCCTGACACACTACACCCTGACACACTGCCCCCTGACACACTGATCCCCTGACACATTGCCCTCTGACACACTGCCTCCTGACACACTACACCCTGACACACTGCCCGCTGACACACTTCCCCCCTGACAAGCTCCCCGCGACACGCTACACCCTAACACAGGATCCCCTGACACATTGCCCCCTGACACACTGACCCCTGACACCCTACACCCTTACACACTGCCCTCTGACACATTGCCCCCGGCACACTGCACCCTGACACACTACACCCTGACACACTGCCCCCTGACACACTGCCCCCTGACAAATTGCCCTCTGACAAATTGCCCCATGACACACTGCCCCCTGACACAATGCACTCTGACACACTGCCCCCTGACACACTACACCCTGACACACTGCCCCCTGACACACTGATCCCCTGACACATTGCCCTCTGACACACTGCCCCCTGACACACTGATCCCCTGACACATTGCCCTCTGACACACTGCCCCCTGACACACTGCCCCTTAACACACTGCCTTCTGACACACTGCCCCCGAATCACGACACCCTAACACACTGCCCCCTGACACACTGATCCCCTGACACACTACACCCTAATACACTGCCCCCTGAAACACTGCCTCCTGACACACTGTCCCCCGACACAATACACCCTGACACACTTCCCCCTGACACACTACCCCCTGACACTCTACACCCTTACACACTGCCCCCTGACACATTGCCCCCTGGCACACTGCACCCTGACACACTACACCCTAACACATTGCCCCCTGCCACACTGCCCCCTGACAAATTGCCCTCTGACAAATTGCCCCCTGACACACTGCCCCCTGACACAATGCACTCTGACACACTGCCCCCTGACAGACTACACCCTGACACACTGCCCCCTGACACACTGATCCCCTGACACATTGCCCTCTGACACACTGCCCCCTGACACACTGCCCCCGAAACACGACACCCTAACACATTGCCCTCTGACACACTGCACCCTGACACACTGCCCCCTGACACACTGCCACCTGACACATTGCCCTCTGATACACTGCACTCTGACACACTCCCCCTGACACACTACACCCTAACACACTACACCCTAACACACTGCCCCCTGACACAATGATCCTCTGACACATTGCCCTCTGACACACTGCCCGATGACACACTGCCCCTTAACACACTGCCCCCTGACACAATGCTCCCCTGACACATTGCCCTCTGACACACTGCCCGATGACACACTGCCTCCTGACACACTGCCCCCTGACACACTGCCCCCTGACACGCTGCCCCCCGAAACACTACACCCTAACACACTGGCCCTGACACACTGATCCCCTGACACACTACACCCTAACACACTGCCCCCTGACACACTGACCCCTGACACACTACACCCTGACACACTGCCCCCTAACACACTGCCCCCTGACACACTGCACTCTGACACACTGCCCCCTGACACACTGCACTCTGACACACTGCCCCCTGACACAATACACACTAACACACTGCCCCCTGACACACTGCCCCCTGACACACTGCCCCCTGACACACTGCCCCCTGACACATTGCCCTCTGACACACTGCACTCTGACACACTCCCCTGACACACTACACCCTAACACACTGCCCCCTGACACACTGCCTCCTGACACATTGCCCTCTGACACACTGCACTCTGACACACTGCCCCCTGACACACTGCACTCTGACACACTGCCCCCTGACACAATACACACTAACACACTGCCCCCTGACACACTGCCCCCTGACACAATGCACTCTGACACACTGCCCCCTGACACAATACACACTAACACACTGCCCCCTGACACACTGCCCCCTGACACAATGATCCCCTGACACATTGCCCTCTGACACACTGCCCGATGAAACACTGCCCCTTAACACACTGCCCTCTGACACATTGCCCCCGGCACACAGCCTCCTGACACACTGCCCCACGAAACACTACACCCTAATAGACTGGCCCTGACACACTGATCCCCTGACACACTACACCCTAAGACACTGCCCCCCTGACACACTGCCCCCTGACACACTACACCCTGACACACTGCCCGCTGACACACTTCCCCCCTGACAAGCTCCCCGTGACACGCTACACCCTAACACACTGCACCCTGACACACTGATCCCCTGACACATTGCCCCCTGACACACTGACCCCTGACACCCTACACCCTTACACACTGCCCTCTGACACATTGCCCCCGGCACACTGCACCCTGACACACTACACCCTGACACACTGCCCCCTGACACACTGCCCCCTGACAAATTGCCCTCTGACAAATTGCCCCATGACACACTGCCCCCTGACACAATGCACTCTGACACACTGCCCCCTGACACACTACACCCTGACACACTGCCCCCTGACACACTGATCCCCTGACACATTGCCCTCTGACACACTGCCCCCTGACACACTGCCCCTTAACACACTGCCTTCTGACACACTGCCCCCGAATCACGACACCCTAACACACTGCCCCCTGACACACTGATCCCCTGACACACTACACCCTAATACACTGCCCCCTGAAACACTGCCTCCTGACACACTGTCCCCCGACACAATACACCCTGACACACTTCCCCCTGACACACTACCCCCTGACACTCTACACCCTTACACACTGCCCCCTGACACATTGCCCCCTGGCACACTGCACCCTGACACACTACACCCTAACACATTGCCCCCTGCCACACTGCCCCCTGACAAATTGCCCTCTGACAAATTGCCCCCTGACACACTGCCCCCTGACACAATGCACTCTGACACACTGCCCCCTGACAGACTACACCCTGACACACTGCCCCCTGACACACTGATCCCCTGACACATTGCCCTCTGACACACTGCCCCCTGACACACTGCCCCCGAAACACGACACCCTAACACATTGCCCTCTGACACACTGCACCCTGACACACTGCCCCCTGACACACTGCCACCTGACACATTGCCCTCTGATACACTGCACTCTGACACACTCCCCCTGACACACTACACCCTAACACACTACACCCTAACACACTGCCCCCTGACACAATGATCCCCTGACACATTGCCCTCTGACACACTGCCCGATGACACACTGCCCCTTAACACACTGCCCCCTGACACAATGCTCCCCTGACACATTGCCCTCTGACACACTGCCCGATGACACACTGCCTCCTGACACACTGCCCCCTGACACACTGCCCCCTGACACACTGGCCCCCGAAACACTACACCCTAACACACTGGCCCTGACACACTGATCCCCTGACACACTACACCCTAACACACTGCCCCCTGACACACTGCCCCCTGACACACTACACCCTGACACACTGCCCCCTGACACACTGCCCCCTGACAAGCTCCCCGTGACACGCTACACCCTAACACACTGCCCCCTGACGCACTGATCCCCTGACACATTGCCCTCTGACACACTGACCCCTGACACCCTACACCCTTACACACTGCCCTCTGACACACTGCACCCTGACACAATACACCCTAACACTCTGCCCCCTGACACACTGGCCCCTGACAAATTGCTCTCTGACAAATTGCCCCCTGACACACTGCCCCCGACACACTGCCCCCTGACACAATGCACTCTGACACACTGCCCCCCGAAACACTACACCCTAACACACTGGCCCTGACACACTGATCCCCTGACACACTACACCCTAACACACTGCCCCCCCTGACACACTGCCCCCTGACACACTACACCCTGACACACTGCCCCCTGACACACTGCCCCCTGACAAGCTCCCCGTGACACGCTACACCCTAACACACTGCCCCCTGACGCACTGATCCCCTGACACATTGCCCTCTGACACACTGACCCCTGACACCCTACACCCTTACACACTGCCCTCTGACACACTGCACCCTGACACAATACACCCTAACACACTGCCCCCTGACACACTGGCCCCTGACAAATTGCTCTCTGACAAATTGCCCCCTGACACACTGCCCCCGACACACTGCACTCTGACACACTGCCCCCTGACACAATACACACTAACACACTGCCACCTGATACACTACACCCTAACACACTGCCCCCCTGACACACTGCCCCCTGACACACTACACCCTGACACACTGCCCCCTGACACACTGCCCCCTGACACACTGATCCCCTGACACATTGCCCTCTGACACACTGCCTCCTGACACACTGCCCCTTAACACACTGCCTTCTGACACACTGCCCCCGAATCACGACACCCTAACACACTGCCCCCTGACACACTGATCCCCTGACACACTACACCCTAATACACTGCCCCCTGAAACACTGCCTCCTGACACACTGTCCCCCGACACAATACACCCTGACACACTTCCCCCTGACACACTACCCCCTGACACTCTACACCCTTACACACTGCCCCCTGACACATTGCCCCCTGGCACACTGCACCCTGACACACTACACCCTAACACATTGCCCCCTGCCACACTGCCCCCTGACAAATTGCCCTCTGACAAATTGCCCCCTGACACACTGCCCCCTGACACAATGCACTCTGACACACTGCCCCCTGACAGACTACACCCTGACACACTGCCCCCTGACACACTGATCCCCTGACACATTGCCCTCTGACACACTGCCCCCTGACACACTACCCCCGAAACACGACACCCTAACACATTGCCCTCTGACACACTGCACCCTGACACACTGCCCCCTGACACACTGCCACCTGACACATTGCCCTCTGATACACTGCACTCTGACACACTCCCCCTGACACACTACACCCTAACACACTACACCCTAACACACTGCCCCCTGACACAATGATCCCCTGACACATTGCCCTCTGACACACTGCCCGATGACACACTGCCCCTTAACACACTGCCCCCTGACACAATGCTCCCCTGACACATTGCCCTCTGACACACTGCCCGATGACACACTGCCTCCTGACACACTGCCCCCTGACACACTGCCCCCTGACACACTGCCCCCTGACACACTGGCCCCCGAAACACTACACCCTAACACACTGGCCCTGACACACTGATCCCCTGACACACTACACCCTAACACACTGCCCCCTGACACACTGCCCCCTGACACACTACACCCTGACACACTGCCCCCTGACACACTGCCCCCTGACAAGCTCCCCGTGACACGCTACACCCTAACACACTGCCCCCTGACGCACTGATCCCCTGACACATTGCCCTCTGACACACTGACCCCTGACACCCTACACCCTTACACACTGCCCTCTGACACACTGCACCCTGACACAATACACCCTAACACACTGCCCCCTGACACACTGGCCCCTGACAAATTGCTCTCTGACAAATTGCCCCCTGACACACTGCCCCCGACACACTGCCCCCTGACACAATGCACTCTGACACACTGCCCCCCGAAACACTACACCCTAACACACTGGCCCTGACACACTGATCCCCTGACACACTACACCCTAACACACTGCCCCGCTGACACACTGCCCCCTGACACACTACACCCTGACACACTGCCCCCTGACACAATGATCCCCTGACACATTGCCCTCTGACACACTGCCCGATGACACACTGCCCCTTAACACACTGCCCCCTGACACAATGCTCCCCTGACACATTGCCCTCTGACACACTGCCCGATGACACACTGCCTCCTGACACACTGCCCCCTGACACACTGCCCCCTGACACACTGGCCCCCGAAACACTACACCCTAACACACTGGCCCTGACACACTGATCCCCTGACACACTACACCCTAACACACTGCCCCCTGACACACTGCCCCCTGACACACTACACCCTGACACACTGCCCCCTGACACACTGCCCCCTGACAAGCTCCCCGTGACACGCTACACCCTGACACACTGCCCCCTGACACAATGATCCCCTGACACATTGCCCTCTGACACACTGCCCGATGACACACTGCCCCTTAACACACTGCCCCCTGACACAATGCTCCCCTGACACATTGCCCTCTGACACACTGCCCGATGACACACTGCCTCCTGACACACTGCCCCCTGACACACTGCCCCCTGACACACTGGCCCCCGAAACACTACACCCTAACACACTGGCCCTGACACACTGATCCCCTGACACACTACACCCTAACACACTGCCCCCTGACACACTGCCCCCTGACACACTACACCCTGACACACTGCCCCCTGACACACTGCCCCCTGACAAGCTCCCCGTGACACGCTACACCCTAACACACTGCCCCCTGACGCACTGATCCCCTGACACATTGCCCTCTGACACACTGACCCCTGACACCCTACACCCTTACACACTGCCCTCTGACACACTGCACCCTGACACAATACACCCTAACACACTGCCCCCTGACACACTGGCCCCTGACAAATTGCTCTCTGACAAATTGCCCCCTGACACACTGCCCCCGACACACTGCCCCCTGACACAATGCACTCTGACACACTGCCCCCCGAAACACTACACCCTAACACACTGGCCCTGACACACTGATCCCCTGACACACTACACCCTAACACACTGCCCCCCCTGACACACTGCCCCCTGACACACTACACCCTGACACACTGCCCCCTGACACACTGCCCCCTGACAAGCTCCCCGTGACACGCTACACCCTAACACACTGCCCCCTGACGCACTGATCCCCTGACACATTGCCCTCTGACACACTGACCCCTGACACCCTACACCCTTACACACTGCCCTCTGACACACTGCACCCTGACACAATACACCCTAACATACTGCCCCCTGACACACTGGCCCCTGACAAATTGCTCTCTGACAAATTGCCCCCTGACACACTGCCCCCGACACACTGCCCCCTGACACAATGCACTCTGACACACTGCCCCTGACACACTGCACTCTGACACACTGCCCCCTGACACAATACACACTAACACACTGCCACCTGATACACTACACCCTAACACACTGCCCCCCTGACACACTGCCCCCTGACACATTGCCCTCTGACACACTGCACTCTGACTCACTGCCCCCTGACACACTGCACTCTGACACACTGCCCCCTGACACAATACACACTAACACACTGCCCCCTGACACACTGCCCCCTGACACAATGCACTCTGACACACTGCCCCCTGACACACTGCCCCCTGACACAATGCACTCTGACACACTGCCCCCTGACACACGCCACCCTAACACACTGCCCCCTGACACACTGCACTCTGACACACTGCCCCCTGACACAATACACACTAACACACTGCCCCCTGACACACTGCCCCCTGACACAATGATCCCCTGACACATTGCCCTCTGACACACTGCCCGATGAAACACTGCCCCTTAACACACTGCCCTCTGACACATCGCCCCCGGCACACTGCCTCCTAACACACTACCCCACGAAACACTACACCCTAACACACTGGCCCTGACACACTGATCCCCTGACACACTACACCCTAAAACACTGCCCCCTGACAGACTGCACCCCTGACACATTGCCCCCCGGTACTCTGCCTCCTGACACACTGTCCCCCGACACAATACACCCTGACACACTGCCCCCTGACAAACTGCCCCCTGACACACTACACCCTGACATATTGCCCTCTGACACACTGACCCCTGACACACTGCCCCCTGACACACTGCCCCCTGACACATTGCCCTCTGACACACTGCACTCTGACACACTGCACTCTGACACACTCCCCCTGACACACTACACCCTAACACACTGCCCCCTGACACACTGCCCCCTGACACACTGCCCCTTAACACAATGCCTCCTGACACACTGCCCCCGAAACACGACACCCTAACACACTGCCCCCTGACACACTGATCCCCTGACACACTACACCCTAACACACTGCCCCCTGACACACTGCCTCCTGACACACTGTCCCCCGACACAATACACCCTGACACACTGCCCCCTGACACCCTACACCCTTACACACTGCCCCCTGACACATTGCCCCCTGGCACACAGCACCCTGACACACTGCCCCCTGACACAATGCACTCTGACACACTGCCCCTGACACACTGCACTCTGACACACTGCCCCCTGACACAATACACACTAACACACTGCCACCTGATACACTACACCCTAACACACTGCCCCCTGACACACTGCCTCCTGACACATTGCCCTCTGACACACTGCACTCTGACTCACTGCCCCCTGACACACTGCACTCTGACACACTGCCCCCTGACACAATACACACTAACACACTGCCCCCTGACACAATACACACTAACACACTGCCACCTGATACACTACACCCTAACACACTGCCCCCCTGACACACTGCCCCCTGACACACTACACCCTGACACACTGCCCCCTGACACATTGCCCCCCGGTACTCTGCCTCCTGACACACTGTCCCCCGACACAATACACCCTGACACACTGCCCCCTGACAAACTGCCCCCTGACACACTACACCCTGACATATTGCCCTCTGACACACTGACCCCTGACACACTGCCCCCTGACACACTGCCCCCTGACACATTGCCCTCTGACACACTGCACTCTGACACACTGCACTCTGACACACTCCCCCTGACACACTACACCCTAACACACTGCCCCCTGACACACTGCCCCCTGACACACTGCCCCTTAACACAATGCCTCCTGACACACTGCCCCCGAAACACGACACCCTAACACACTGCCCCCTGACACACTGATCCCCTGACACACTACACCCTAACACACTGCCCCCTGACACACTGCCTCCTGACACACTGTCCCCCGACACAATACACCCTGACACACTGCCCCCTGACACCCTACACCCTTACACACTGCCCCCTGACACATTGCCCCCTGGCACACAGCACCCTGACACACTACACCCTAACACACTGCCCCCTGACACACTGCCCCCTGACAAATTGCCCTCTGACAAATTGCCCCCTGACACACTGCCCCCTGACACAATGCACTCTGACACACTGCTCCCTGACACACTACAACCTGACACACTGCCCCCTGACACACTGATCCCCTGACATGTTGCCCTCTGACACACTGCCCCCTGACACACTGCCCCCGAAACACGACACCCTTACACATTGCCCTCTGACACACTGCCCCCTGACACACTGCCCCCTGACACACTGCCCCCTGACACATTGCCCTCTGACACACTGCACTCTGACACACTCCCCCTGACACACTACACCCTGACACACTGCCCCCTGACACACTCCCCCTGACACACTACACCCTAACACACTGCCCCCTGACACACTGCCCCCTGACACAATGCCCCCTGACTCACTCCCCCGACACACTTCACCCTGACACACTGCCCCCTGACACACTGCTACCTTACAAACTACACCCTGACACACTTCCCACTGACACACTGCATCCTGACACACTCTCCCTGACACACTGCAACTTGACACACTGCCCCCTGACACACTGCCGCCAGACACAGTGCCCCTGACACACTGATCCCCTGACACATTGCCCTCTGACACACTGCCCCCTGACACACTGCCCCCTGACATACTGCACTCTGACACACTACACCCTGACACACTGCCCACTGACAAGCTGCCCCGTGACACACTACACCCCAAGACACTGCCCCCGACACACTACACCCTAACACATTGCTCCCGACACACTGATCCCCTGACACATTGACCTCTGACTCACTTCCCCCTGACACACTGCACTCTGACACACTGCCCCCTGACACAGTACACCCCAACACACTGCCCCCTGACACCCTGCCCCCTGACACAATGCACTATGACACACTGCCCCCTGACACACTACACTGTGACACACTGCCCTCTGACACACTGCACACTGACACACTGCCCCCTGACACACTGCCCCGTGACACACAGCACTTTGACACACTGCCCCCTGACACACCCTAACACCCTAACACACTGCCCCCTGACTCAATGATCCCCTGACACATTGCACTCAGACACACTGATACCCTGACACATTGCCCTCAGACACACTGCCCCCTGACACACTACATCGTGACACATTGCACTCTGACACACTGCCCCCAGACACACTGCCTCCTGACACACTGCCCCCCGAAACACTATACCCTGACACACTGCCCCTGACACTGATCGCCTGACACATTGCCCTCTGACACACTGCCCCCTGGCACACTGCACCCTGACACACTACACCCTAACACACTGCCCCCTGACAAACTGCCCCCTGACACACTACACCCTGACACATTGCCCCCTGACACACTGACCCCTGACACACTGCCCCCTGACACACTGCCTCCTGACACATTGCCCTCTGACACACTGCACTCTGACACACTGCTCTCTGACAAACTGCCCCCTGACACACTGCACTCTGACACACTGCCCCCTGACACAATACACACTAACACACTGCCCCCTGACACACTGCCCCCTGACACAATGCACTCTGACACACTGCCCCCTGACACATTGCCCTCTGACAAATTGCCCCCTGACACACTGCCCCCTGACACAATGCACTCTGACACACTGCCCCCTGACACAATGCACTCTGACACACTGCCTCCTGACACACTGCCCCACGAAACACTACACCCTAACACACTGGCCCTGACACACTGATCCCTTGACACACTACACCCTAACACACTGCCCCCTGACACACTGCCCCCTGACACACTACACCCTGACACACTGCCCCCTGACAAGCTCCCCGTGACACGCTACACCCTAACACACTGCCCCCTGACACACAGATCCCCTGACACATTGCCCTCTGACACACTGCACTCTGACACACTCCCCCTGACACACTACACCCTAACACACTGCCCCCTGACACACTGCCCCCTGACACACTGCCCCTTAACACACTGCCTCCTGACACACTGCCCCCGAAACACGACACCCTAACACACTGCCCCCTGACACACTGCCTCCTGACACACTGTCCCCCGACACAAAACACCCTGACACACTGTCCCCTGACACACTGCCCCCTGACACCCTACACCCTTACACACTGCCCCCTGACACATTGCCCCCTGGCACACAGCACCCTGACACACTACACCCTAACACACTGCCCCCTGACACACTGCCCCCTGACACAATGCACTCTGACACACTGCTCCCTGACACACTACAACCTGACACCCTACACCCTTACACACTGCCCCCTGACACATTGCCCCCTGGCACACAGCACCCTGACACACTACACCCTAACACACTGCCCCCTGACACACTGCCCCCTGACACACTGCCCCCTGACAAATTGCCCCCTGACACACTGCCCCCTGACACAATGCACTCTGACACACTGCTCCCTGACACACTACAACCTGACACACTGCCCCCTGACACACCGATCCCCTGACACATTGCCCTCTGACACACTGCCCCCTGAAACATTGCCCCTTAACACACTGCCTCCTGACACAGTGCCCCTGAAACACGACACCCTAACACATTGCCCTCTGACACACTGCCCCCTGACACACTGCCTCCTGACACATTGCCCTCTGACACACTGCACTCTAACACACTGCCCCCTGACACACTGCCCCCTGACACAATGCCCCCTGACTCACTCCCCCGACACACTTCACCCTGACACACTGCTCCCTGACACACTGCTACCTTACAAACTACACCCTGTCACACTTCCCACTGACACACTGCATCCTGACACACTCTCCCTGACACACTGCAACTTGACACACTGCCCCCTGGCACACTGATCCCCTGACACATTGCCCCCTGACACACTACACCCTGACACACTGCCCACTGACAAGCTGCCCCGCGACACACTACACCCCAACACACTGCCCCCTGACACACTGATCCCCTGACACATTGCCACTGACACACTGCCCCCGACACACTACACCCTAACACATTGCTCCCGACACACTGATCCCCTGACACATTGACCTCTGACTCACTTCCCCCTGACACACTGCCCCCTGACACAATGCACTATGACACACTGCCCCCTGACACACTACACCGTGACACACTGCCCCTTAACACACTGCCCTCTGACACACTGCACACTGACACACTGCCCCCTGACACACTGCCCCGTGACACACTGCCCCCTGACACACAGCACTTTGACACACTGCCCCCTGACACACCCTAACACCCTAACACACTGCCCCCTGACTCAATGATCCCCTGACACATTGCACTCTGACACACTGATCCCCTGACACATTGCCCTCAGACACACTGCCCCCTGACACACTACATCGTGACACATTGCACTCTGACACACTGCCCCCTGACACACTGCCTCCTGACACACTGCCCCCCGAAACACTATACCCTGACACACTGCCCCTGACACTGATCGCCTGACACATTGCCCTCTGACACACTGCCCCCTGACACACTGCACCCTGACACACTACACCCTAACACACTGCCCCCTGACACACTGCCCCCTGACACACTACACCCTAACACACTGCCCCCTGACACACTGCCCCCTGACACATTGCCCTCTGACACACTGCCCCCGGGCACACTGCACCCTGACACACTACACCCTAACACACTGCCCCCTGACAAACTGCCCCCTGACACACTACACCTTAACACATTGCCCCCTGACACACTGCCCCCTGACACATTGGCCTCAGACACACTGCACTCTGACACACTGCCCCCTGACACTGCACCCTGACACACTGCACCCCTGACACCTTGCCCCCTGACAGACTGCAGCCCTGACACATTGCCCCCCGGTACTCTGCCTCCTGACACACTGTCCCCCGACACAATACACCCTGACACACTGCCCCCTGACACACTGCCCCCTGACAAACTGCCCCCTGACACACTACACCCTGACACATTGCCCTCTGACACACTGACCCCTGACACACTGCCCCCTGACACACTGCCCCCTGACACATTGCCCTCTGACACACTGCACTCTGACACACTCCCCCTGACACACTACACCCTAACACACTGCCCCCTGACACACTGCCCCCTGACACACTGCCCCTTAACACACTGCCTCCTGACACACTGCCCCCGAAACACGACACCCTAACACACCGCCCCCTGACACACTGATCCCCTGACACACTACACCCTAACACACTGCCCCCTGACACACTGCCTCCTGACACACTGTCCCCCGACACAATACACCCTGACACACTGCCCCCTGGCACCCTACACCCTTACACACTGCCCCTGACACATTGCCCCCTGGCACACAGCACCCTGACACACTACACCCTAACTCACTGCCCCCTGACACACTGCCTCCTGACACACTGTCCCCCGACACAAAACACCCTGACACACTGTCCCCTGACACACTGCCCCCTGACACCCTACACCCTTACACACTGCCCCCTGACACATTGCCCCCTGGCACACAGCACCCTGACACACTACACCCTAACACACTGCCCCCTGACACACTGCCCCCTGACACAATGCACTCTGACACACTGCTCCCTGACACACTACAACCTGACACCCTACACCCTTACACACTGCCCCCTGACACATTGCCCCCTGGCACACAGCACCCTGACACACTACACCCTAACACACTGCCCCCTGACACACTGCCCCCTGACACACTGCCCCCTGACAAATTGCCCCCTGACACACTGCCCCCTGACACAATGCACTCTGACACACTGCTCCCTGACACACTACAACCTGACACACTGCCCCCTGACACACCGATCCCCTGACACATTGCCCTCTGACACACTGCCCCCTGAAACATTGCCCCTTAACACACTGCCTCCTGACACAGTGCCCCTGAAACACGACACCCTAACACATTGCCCTCTGACACACTGCCCCCTGACACACTGCCTCCTGACACATTGCCCTCTGACACACTGCACTCTAACACACTGCCCCCTGACACACTGCCCCCTGACACAATGCCCCCTGACTCACTCCCCCGACACACTTCACCCTGACACACTGCTCCCTGACACACTGCTACCTTACAAACTACACCCTGTCACACTTCCCACTGACACACTGCATCCTGACACACTCTCCCTGACACACTGCAACTTGACACACTGCCCCCTGGCACACTGATCCCCTGACACATTGCCCCCTGACACACTACACCCTGACACACTGCCCACTGACAAGCTGCCCCGCGACACACTACACCCCAACACACTGCCCCCTGACACACTGATCCCCTGACACATTGCCACTGACACACTGCCCCCGACACACTACACCCTAACACATTGCTCCCGACACACTGATCCCCTGACACATTGACCTCTGACTCACTTCCCCCTGACACACTGCCCCCTGACACAATGCACTATGACACACTGCCCCCTGACACACTACACCGTGACACACTGCCCCTTAACACACTGCCCTCTGACACACTGCACACTGACACACTGCCCCCTGACACACTGCCCCGTGACACACTGCCCCCTGACACACAGCACTTTGACACACTGCCCCCTGACACACCCTAACACCCTAACACACTGCCCCCTGACTCAATGATCCCCTGACACATTGCACTCTGACACACTGATCCCTGACACATTGCCCTCAGACACACTGCCCCCTGACACACTACATCGTGACACATTGCACTCTGACACACTGCCCCCTGACACACTGCCTCCTGACACACTGCCCCCCGAAACACTATACCCTGACACACTGCCCCTGACACTGATCGCCTGACACATTGCCCTCTGACACACTGCCCCCTGACACACTGCACCCTGACACACTACACCCTAACACACTGCCCCCTGACACACTGCCCCCTGACACACTACACCCTAACACACTGCCCCCTGACACACTGCCCCCTGACACATTGCCCTCTGACACACTGCCCCCGGGCACACTGCACCCTGACACACTACACCCTAACACACTGCCCCCTGACAAACTGCCCCCTGACACACTACACCTTAACACATTGCCCCCTGACACACTGCCCCCTGACACATTGGCCTCAGACACACTGCACTCTGACACACTGCCCCCTGACACTGCACCCTGACACACTGCACCCCTGACACCTTGCCCCCTGACAGACTGCAGCCCTGACACATTGCCCCCCGGTACTCTGCCTCCTGACACACTGTCCCCCGACACAATACACCCTGACACACTGCCCCCTGACACACTGCCCCCTGACAAACTGCCCCCTGACACACTACACCCTGACACATTGCCCTCTGACACACTGACCCCTGACACACTGCCCCCTGACACACTGCCCCCTGACACATTGCCCTCTGACACACTGCACTCTGACACACTCCCCCTGACACACTACACCCTAACACACTGCCCCCTGACACACTGCCCCCTGACACACTGCCCCTTAACACACTGCCTCCTGACACACTGCCCCCGAAACACGACACCCTAACACACCGCCCCCTGACACACTGATCCCCTGACACACTACACCCTAACACACTGCCCCCTGACACACTGCCTCCTGACACACTGTCCCCCGACACAATACACCCTGACACACTGCCCCCTGGCACCCTACACCCTTACACACTGCCCCCTGACACATTGCCCCCTGGCACACAGCACCCTGACACACTACACCCTAACACACTGCCCCCTGACACACTGCCCCCTGACACAATGCACTCTGACACACTGCCCCCTGACACACTGCCCCCTGACACAATGCACTCTGACACACTGCTCCCTGACACACTACAACCTGACACACTGCCCCCTGACACACTGATCCCCTGACACATTGCCCTCTGACACACTGCCCCCTGACACATTGCCCCTTAACACACTGCCTCCTGACACAGTGCCCCCGAAACACGACGCCCTAACACATTGCCCTCTGACACACTGCCCCCTGACACACTGCCACCTGACACATTCCCCTCTGACACACTGCACTCTGACACACTCCCCCTGACACACTACACACTAACACACTGCCCCCTGACACACTGCCTCCTGACACATTGCCCTCTGACACACTGCACTCTGACACACTGCTCTCTGACAAACTGCCCCCTGACACACTGCACTCTGACACACTGCCCCCTGACACAATACACACTAACACACTGCCCCCTGACACACTGCCCCCTGACACAATGCACTCTGACACACTGCCCCCTGCCACAATGCACTCTGACACACTGCCTCCTGACACACTGCCCCACGAAACACTACACCCTAACACACTGGCCCTGACACACTGATCCCTTGACACACTACACCCTAACACACTGCCCCCTGACACACTGCCCCTGACACACTACACCCTGACACACTGCCCCCTGACACACTGCCCCCTGACAAGCTCCCCGTGACACGCTACACCCTAACACACTGCCCCCTGACACATTGCCCTCTGACACACTGCACTCTGACACACTCCCCCTGACACACTACACCCTAACACACTGCCCCCTGACACACTGCCCCTGACACACTACACCCTGACACACTGCCCCCTGACACACTGCCCCCTGAAAAGCTCCCCGTGACACGCTACACCCTAACACACTGCCCCCTGACGCACTGATCCCCTGACACATTGCCCTCTGACACACTGCCCTCTGACACACTCCCCCTGACACACTACACCCTAACACACTGCCCCCTGACACACTGCCCCCTGACACACTGCCCCTTAACACACTGCCTCCTGACAGACTGCCCCCGAAACACGACACCCTAACACACTGCCCCCTGACACACTGATCCCCTAACACACTACACCCTAACACACTGCCCCCGACACACTGCCTCCTGACACACTGTCCCTCGACACAATACACCCTGACACACTGCCCCCTGACACCCTACACCCTTACACACTGCCCCCTGACACATTGCCCCCTGGCACACAGCACCCTGACACACTGTCCCCTGACACAATACACCCTGACACACTGCCCCCTGACACACTGCACCCTGACACCCTAGACCCTTACACACTGCCCCCTGACACACTGATCCCCTGACACATTGCCCCCTGACACACTACACCCTGACACACTGCCCACTGACACACTGATCCCCTGACACATTGCCACTGACACACTGCCCCGCGACACACTACACCCCAACACACTGCCCCCTGACACACTGATCCCCTGACACATTGCCACTGACACACTGCCCCCGACACACTACACCCTAACACATTGCTCCCGACACACTGATCCCCTGACACATTGACCTCTGACTCACTTCCCCCTGACACACTGCCCCCTGACACAATGCACTATGACACACTGCCCCCTGACACACTACACCGTGACACACTGCCCCTTAACACACTGCCCTCTGACACACTGCACACTGACACACTGCCCCCTGACACACTGCCCCGTGACACACTGCCCCCTGACACACAGCACTTTGACACACTGCCCCCTGACACACCCTAACACCCTAACACACTGCCCCCTGACTCAATGATCCCCTGACACATTGCACTCTGACACACTGATCCCCTGACACATTGCCCTCAGACACACTGCCCCCTGACACACTACATCGTGACACATTGCACTCTGACACACTGCCCCCTGACACACTGCCTCCTGACACACTGCCCCCCGAAACACTATACCCTGACACACTGCCCCTGACACTGATCGCCTGACACATTGCCCTCTGACACACTGCCCCCTGACACACTGCACCCTGACACACTACACCCTAACACACTGCCCCCTGACACACTGCCCCCTGACACACTACACCCTAACACACTGCCCCCTGACACACTGCCCCCTGACACATTGCCCTCTGACACACTGCCCCCGGGCACACTGCACCCTGACACACTACACCCTAACACACTGCCCCCTGACACACTGCCCCCTGACACATTGGCCTCAGACACACTGCATTCTGACACACTGCCCCCTGACACTGCACCCTGACACACTGCACCCCTGACACCTTGCCCCCTGACAGACTGCAGCCCTGACACATTGCCCCCCGGTACTCTGCCTCCTGACACACTGTCCCCCGACACAATACACCCTGACACACTGCCCCCTGACACACTGCCCCCTGACAAACTGCCCCCTGACACACTACACCCTGACACATTGCCCTCTGACACACTGACCCCTGACACACTGCCCCCTGACACACTGCCCCCTGACACATTGCCCTCTGACACACTGCACTCTGACACACTCCCCCTGACACACTACACCCTAACACACTGCCCCCTGACACACTGCCCCCTGACACACTGCCCCTTAACACACTGCCTCCTGACACACTGCCCCCGAAACACGACACCCTAACACACCGCCCCCTGACACACTGATCCCCTGACACACTACACCCTAACACACTGCCCCCTGACACACTGCCTCCTGACACACTGTCCCCCGACACAATACACCCTGACACACTGCCCCCTGGCACCCTACACCCTTACACACTGCCCCCTGACACATTGCCCCCTGGCACACAGCACCCTGACACACTACACCCTAACACACTGCCCCCTGACACACTGCCTCCTGACACACTGTCCCCCGACACAAAACACCCTGACACACTGTCCCCTGACACACTGCCCCCTGACACCCTACACCCTTACACACTGCCCCCTGACACATTGCCCCCTGGCACACAGCACCCTGACACACTACACCCTAACACACTGCCCCCTGACACACTGCCCCCTGACACAATGCACTCTGACACACTGCTCCCTGACACACTACAACCTGACACCCTACACCCTTACACACTGCCCCCTGACACATTGCCCCCTGGCACACAGCACCCTGACACAGTACACCCTAACACACTGCCCCCTGACACACTGCCCCCTGACACACTGCCCCCTGACAAATTGCCCCCTGACACACTGCCCCCTGACACAATGCACTCTGACACACTGCTCCCTGACACACTACAACCTGACACACTGCCCCCTGACACACCGATCCCCTGACACATTGCCCTCTGACACACTGCCCCCTGAAACATTGCCCCTTAACACACTGCCTCCTGACACAGTGCCCCTGAAACACGACACCCTAACACATTGCCCTCTGACACACTGCCCCCTGACACACTGCCTCCTGACACATTGCCCTCTGACACACTGCACTCTAACACACTGCCCCCTGACACACTGCCCCCTGACACAATGCCCCCTGACTCACTCCCCCGACACACTTCACCCTGACACACTGCTCCCTGACACACTGCTACCTTACAAACTACACCCTGTCACACTTCCCACTGACACACTGCATCCTGACACACTCTCCCTGACACACTGCAACTTGACACACTGCCCCCTGGCACACTGATCCCCTGACACATTGCCCCCTGACACACTACACCCTGACACACTGCCCACTGACAAGCTGCCCCGCGACACACTACACCCCAACACACTGCCCCCTGACACACTGATCCCCTGACACATTGCCACTGACACACTGCCCCCGACACACTACACCCTAACACATTGCTCCCGACACACTGATCCCCTGACACATTGACCTCTGACTCACTTCCCCCTGACACACTGCCCCCTGACACAATGCACTATGACACACTGCCCCCTGACACACTACACCGTGACACACTGCCCCTTAACACACTGCCCTCTGACACACTGCACACTGACACACTGCCCCCTGACACACTGCCCCGTGACACACTGCCCCCTGACACACAGCACTTTGACACACTGCCCCCTGACACACCCTAACACCCTAACACACTGCCCCCTGACTCAATGATCCCCTGACACATTGCACTCTGACACACTGATCCCTGACACATTGCCCTCAGACACACTGCCCCCTGACACACTACATCGTGACACATTGCACTCTGACACACTGCCCCCTGACACACTGCCTCCTGACACACTGCCCCCCGAAACACTATACCCTGACACACTGCCCCTGACACTGATCGCCTGACACATTGCCCTCTGACACACTGCCCCCTGACACACTGCACCCTGACACACTACACCCTAACACACTGCCCCCTGACACACTGCCCCCTGACACACTACACCCTAACACACTGCCCCCTGACACACTGCCCCCTGACACATTGCCCTCTGACACACTGCCCCCGGGCACACTGCACCCTGACACACTACACCCTAACACACTGCCCCCTGACAAACTGCCCCCTGACACACTACACCTTAACACATTGCCCCCTGACACACTGCCCCCTGACACATTGGCCTCAGACACACTGCACTCTGACACACTGCCCCCTGACACTGCACCCTGACACACTGCACCCCTGACACCTTGCCCCCTGACAGACTGCAGCCCTGACACATTGCCCCCCGGTACTCTGCCTCCTGACACACTGTCCCCCGACACAATACACCCTGACACACTGCCCCCTGACACACTGCCCCCTGACAAACTGCCCCCTGACACACTACACCCTGACACATTGCCCTCTGACACACTGACCCCTGACACACTGCCCCCTGACACACTGCCCCCTGACACATTGCCCTCTGACACACTGCACTCTGACACACTCCCCCTGACACACTACACCCTAACACACTGCCCCCTGACACACTGCCCCCTGACACACTGCCCCTTAACACACTGCCTCCTGACACACTGCCCCCGAAACACGACACCCTAACACACCGCCCCCTGACACACTGATCCCCTGACACACTACACCCTAACACACTGCCCCCTGACACACTGCCTCCTGACACACTGTCCCCCGACACAATACACCCTGACACACTGCCCCCTGGCACCCTACACCCTTACACACTGCCCCCTGACACATTGCCCCCTGGCACACAGCACCCTGACACACTACACCCTAACACACTGCCCCCTGACACACTGCCCCCTGACACAATGCACTCTGACACACTGCCCCCTGACACACTGCCCCCTGACACAATGCACTCTGACACACTGCTCCCTGACACACTACAACCTGACACACTGCCCCCTGACACACTGATCCCCTGACACATTGCCCTCTGACACACTGCCCCCTGACACATTGCCCCTTAACACACTGCCTCCTGACACAGTGCCCCCGAAACACGACGCCCTAACACATTGCCCTCTGACACACTGCCCCCTGACACACTGCCACCTGACACATTCCCCTCTGACACACTGCACTCTGACACACTCCCCCTGACACACTACACACTAACACACTGCCCCCTGACACACTGCCTCCTGACACATTGCCCTCTGACACACTGCACTCTGACACACTGCTCTCTGACAAACTGCCCCCTGACACACTGCACTCTGACACACTGCCCCCTGACACAATACACACTAACACACTGCCCCCTGACACACTGCCCCCTGACACAATGCACTCTGACACACTGCCCCCTGCCACAATGCACTCTGACACACTGCCTCCTGACACACTGCCCCACGAAACACTACACCCTAACACACTGGCCCTGACACACTGATCCCTTGACACACTACACCCTAACACACTGCCCCCTGACACACTGCCCCTGACACACTACACCCTGACACACTGCCCCCTGACACACTGCCCCCTGACAAGCTCCCCGTGACACGCTACACCCTAACACACTGCCCCCTGACACATTGCCCTCTGACACACTGCACTCTGACACACTCCCCCTGACACACTACACCCTAACACACTGCCCCCTGACACACTGCCCCTGACACACTACACCCTGACACACTGCCCCCTGACACACTGCCCCCTGAAAAGCTCCCCGTGACACGCTACACCCTAACACACTGCCCCCTGACGCACTGATCCCCTGACACATTGCCCTCTGACACACTGCCCTCTGACACACTCCCCCTGACACACTACACCCTAACACACTGCCCCCTGACACACTGCCCCCTGACACACTGCCCCTTAACACACTGCCTCCTGACACACTGCCCCCGAAACACGACACCCTAACACACTGCCCCCTGACACACTGATCCCCTAACACACTACACCCTAACACACTGCCCCCGACACACTGCCTCCTGACACACTGTCCCTCGACACAATACACCCTGACACACTGCCCCCTGACACCCTACACCCTTACACACTGCCCCCTGACACATTGCCCCCTGGCACACAGCACCCTGACACACTGTCCCCTGACACAATACACCCTGACACACTGCCCCCTGACACACTGCACCCTGACACCCTAGACCCTTACACACTGCCCCCTGACACACTGATCCCCTGACACATTGCCCCCTGACACACTACACCCTGACACACTGCCCACTGACACACTGATCCCCTGACACATTGCCACTGACACACTGCCCCGCGACACACTACACCCCAACACACTGCCCCCTGACACACTGATCCCCTGACACATTGCCACTGACACACTGCCCCGCGACACACTACACCCCAACACACTGCCCCCTGACACACTGATCCCCTGACACATTGCCACTGACACACTGCCCCGCGACACACTACACCCCAACACACTGCCCCCTGACACACTGATCCCCTGACACATTGACCTCTGACTCACTTCCCCCTGACACACTGCCCCCTGACACAATGCACTATGACACACTGCCCCCTGACACACTACACTGTGACACACTGCCCCTTAACACACTGCCCTCTGACACACTGCACACTGACACACTGCCCCCTGACACACTGCCCCGTGACACACTGCCCCCTGACACACAGCACTTTGACACACTGCCCCCTGACACACCCTAACACCCTAACACACTGCCCCCTGACTCAATGATCCCCTGACACATTGCACTCTGACACACTGATCCCCTGACACATTGCCCTCAGACACACTGCCCCCTGACACACTACATCGTGACACATTGCACTCTGACACACTGCCCCCTGACACACTGCCTCCTGACACACTGCCCCCCGAAACACTATACCCTGACACACTGCCCCTGACACTGATCGCCTGACACATTGCCCTCTGACACACTGCCCCCTGACACACTGCACCCTGACACACTACACCCTAACACACTGCCCCCTGACACACTGCCCCCTGACACACTACACCCTAACACACTGCCCCCTGACACACTGCCCCCTGACACATTGCCCTCTGACACACTGCCCCCGGGCACACTGCACCCTGACACACTACACCCTAACACACTGCCCCCTGACACACTACACCCTAACACACTGCCCCCTAACACACTGCCCCCTGACACACTACACCTTAACACATTGCCCCCTGACACACTGCCCCCTGACACATTGGCCTCAGACACACTGCACTCTGACACACTGCCCCCTGACACTGCACCCTGACACACTGCACCCCTGACACCTTGCCCCCTGACAGACTGCAGCCCTGACACATTGCCCCCCGGTACTCTGCCTCCTGACACACTGTCCCCCGACACAATACACCCTGACACACTGCCCCCTGACACACTGCCCCCTGACAAACTGCCCCCTGACACACTACACCCTGACACATTGCCCTCTGACACACTGACCCCTGACACACTGCCCCCTGACACACTGCCCCCTGACACATTGCCCTCTGACACACTGCACTCTGACACACTCCCCCTGACACACTACACCCTAACACACTGCCCCCTGACACACTGCCCCCTGACACACTGCCCCTTAACACACTGCCTCCTGACACACTGCCCCCGAAACACGACACCCTAACACACCGCCCCCTGACACACTGATCCCCTGACACACTACACCCTAACACACTGCCCCCTGACACACTGCCTCCTGACACACTGTCCCCCGACACAATACACCCTGACACACTGCCCCCTGGCACCCTACACCCTTACACACTGCCCCCTGACACATTGCCCCCTGGCACACAGCACCCTGACACACTACACCCTAACACACTGCCCCCTGACACACTGCCCCCTGACACAATGCACTCTGACACACTGCCCCCTGACACACTGCCCCCTGACACAATGCACTCTGACACACTGCTCCCTGACACACTACAACCTGACACACTGCCCCCTGACACACTGATCCCCTGACACATTGCCCTCTGACACACTGCCCCCTGACACATTGCCCCTTAACACACTGCCTCCTGACACAGTGCCCCCGAAACACGACGCCCTAACACATTGCCCTCTGACACACTGCCCCCTGACACACTGCCCCCTGACACATTCCCCTCTGACACACTGCACTCTGACACACTCCCCCTGACACACTACACACTAACACACTGCCCCCTGACACACTGCCTCCTGACACATTGTCCTCTGACACACTGCACTCTGACACACTGCTCTCTGACAAACTGCCCCCTGACACACTGCACTCTGACACACTGCCCCCTGACACAATACACACTAACACACTGCCCCCTGACACACTGCCCCCTGACACAATGCACTCTGACACACTGCCCCCTGCCACAATGCACTCTGACACACTGCCTCCTGACACACTGCCCCACGAAACACTACACCCTAACACACTGGCCCTGACACACTGATCCCTTGACACACTACACCCTAACACACTGCCCCCTGACACACTGCCCCTGACACACTACACCCTGACACACTGCCCCCTGACACACTGCCCCCTGACAAGCTCCCCGTGACACGCTACACCCTAACACACTGCCCCCTGACACATTGCCCTCTGACACACTGCACTCTGACACACTCCCCCTGACACACTACACCCTAACACACTGCCCCCTGACACACTGCCCCTGACACACTACACCCTGACACACTGCCCCCTGACACACTGCCCCCTGAAAAGCTCCCCGTGACACGCTACACCCTAACACACTGCCCCCTGACGCACTGATCCCCTGACACATTGCCCTCTGACACACTGCCCTCTGACACACTCCCCCTGACACACTACACCCTAATACACTGCCCCCTGACACACTGCCCCCTGACACACTGCCCCTTAACACACTGCCTCCTGACACACTGCCCCCGAAACACGACACCCTAACACACTGCCCCCTGACACACTGATCCCCTCACACACTACACCCTAACACACTGCCCCCGACACACTGCCTCCTGACACACTGTCCCTCGACACAATACACCCTGACACACTGCCCCCTGACACCCTACACCCTTACACACTGCCCCCTGACACATTGCCCCCTGGCACACAGCACCCTGACACACTGCCCCCTGACACACTGCACCCTGACACCCTAGACCCTTACACACTGCCCTCTGACACATTGCCCGCTGGCACACTGCACCCTGACACACTACACACTAACACACTGCCCCCTGACACACTGCCCCCTGACAAATTGCACTCTGACAAATTGCCCCCTGACACACTGCCCCCTGACACAATGCACTCTGACACACTACTCCCTGACACACTACAACCTGACACACTGCCCCCTGACACACTGATCCCCTGACACATTGCCCTCTGACACACTGCCCCCGACACATTGCCCCTTAACACACTGCCTCCTGACACTGTGCCCCCGAAACACGACACCCTAACACATTGCCCTCTGACACACTGCCCCCTGACACACTGCCCCCTGACACACTGCCCCCTGACACATTGCCCTCTGACACAATGCACTCTGACACACTGCACTCTGACACACTCCCCCTGACACACTACACCCTAACACACTGCCCCCTGACACACTGCCTCCTGACACATTGCCCTCTGACACACTGCACTCTGACACACTGCTCTCTGACACACTGCCCCCTGACACACTGCACTCTGACACACTGCCCCCTGACACAATACACACTAACACACTGCCCCCTGACACACTGCCCCCTGACACAATGCACTCTGACACACTGCCCCCTGACATATTGCCCTCTGACAAATTGCCCCCTGACACACTGCCCCCAGACACAATGCACTCTGATACACTGCCCCCTGACACATTGCCCTCTGACACACTGACCCCTGACACACTGCCCCCTGACACACTGCCCCCTGACACATTGCCCTCTGACACACTGATCCCTGACACACTACACCCTGACACACTGCCCCCTGACACACTGCCCCCTGACAAGCTCCCCGTGACACACTACACCCTAACACACTGCCCCCTGACACACTGATCCCCTGACACATTGCCCTCTGACACACTGCACTCTGACACACTCCCCCTGACACACTACACCCTAACACACTGCCCCCTGACACACTGCCCCCTGACACACTGCCCCTTAACACACTGCCTCCTGACACACTGCCCCCGAAACACGACACCCTAACACACTGCCCCCTGACACACTGATCCCCTGACACACTACACCCTAACACACTGATCCCCAAACACATTGGCCTCTGACACACTGCCCCCTGACACACTGATCCCCCAACACATTGGCCTCTGACACACTGCACACTGACACACTGCCCCCTGACACACTGCCCCCTGACACACTGCATCCTGACACACTCTCCCTGACACACTGCACCCTGACACACTGCACCCTGACACACTGCACCCTGACACACTGCATCCTGACATACTCTCCCTGACACACTGCACCCTGCCACACTACGCTCAGACACACTGCCCCCTGGCACACAGCCCCCTGACAAATTGCCCTCTGACAAATTGCCCCCTGACACACTGCCCCCTGACACAATGCACTCTGACACACTGCCTCCTGACACACTACACCCTGACACACTGTCCCCTGACACACTGCCCCCTGACACAATGCAGTCTGACACATTGCCTCCTGACACACTACACCCTGACACACTGCCCCCTGACACAATGCACTCTGACACACTGCCTCCTGACACACTACACCCTGACACACTGATCCCCAGACACATTGCACTCTGACACACTGCCCCCTGACACAATGCCCCCTGACACACTGCCTCCTGACACACTGCCCCTGAAATACTACACCCTAACACACTGCCCCCGATACACTGATCCCCTGACACACTATGTCCTAACACGCTGGCCCCTGACACACTGCCCTCTGACACACTACACCCTGACACATTGCCCTCTGACACACTACACTCTGACCCCTGACACACTGCCCCCTGACACATTGCCCTCTGACACACTACACTCTGACACACTCCCCCTGACACACTACACCCTAACACACTGCCCCCTGACACACTGCCTCCTGACACATTGCCCTCTGACACACTGCACTCTGACACACTGCCCCCTGACACACTGCCCCCTGACACACTGCACTCTGACACACTGCCCCCTGACACAATACACACTAACACACTGCCCCCGACACACTGCCCCCGACACAATGCACTCTGACACACTGCCCCCTGACACACTACACCCTAACACACTCCCCCTGACACACTGCCCCCTGACACACTGCATTCTGACACACTGCCCACCGACACACTACGCCCTGACACACTGCCACCTGACACATTGCCCTCTGACATACTGCCCCTGACACACTGCACTCTGACACACTGCCCCCTGACACGCTACACCCTGACACTCTGCCCCCTGACACACTGATCCCCTGACACATTCCCCTGTGACACACTGCACACTGACACACTGCCCCCTGACACACTGCACAAACTACACCCTGACGCACTGCCCACTGACACACTGCATCCTGACACACTCTCCCCCGACACAATACACCCTGACACACTGCCCCCTGACACACTGCCCCCTGACAAACTGCCCCCTGACACACTACACCCTGACACATTGCCCTCTGACACGCTGACCCCTGACACACAGCCCCCTGACACACTGCCCCCTGACACATTGCCCTCTGATACACTGCACTCTGACACACTCCCCCTGACACACTACACCCTAACACACTGCCCCCTGACACACTGCCTCCTGACACATTGCCCTCTGACACACTGCACTCTGACACACTGCCCCCTGACACACTGCCCCCTGACACAATGCACTCTGACACACTGCCCCCTGACACAATTCACCCTGACACACTGCCCCCTGACACACTGATCCCCTGACACATTGCCCTCTGACACACTGCCCCCTGACACACTGCCCCTTAACACACTGCCCCCTGACACAATGCTCCCCTTACACATTGCCCCCGGCACACTGCCTCCTGACACACTGCCCCCCGAAACACTACACCCTGACACACTGCCCCCTGACACACTGATACCCTGACACACTGATACCCTGACACATTGCCCTCTGACACAATGCCCCCTGACACACTGCCCCCTGACACACTACACCCTGACACACTGCCCCCTGACACACTGCCCCCTGACATACTTATCCCCTGACAGATTGCCCTCTGACACACTGCCCCCGACACACTCCCCCTGACACTCTGCCCCCTGACACACTGCATTCTGACACACTTCCCACCGACACACTACGCCCTGACACACTGCCCCCTGACACACTGCCCCCTGACACACGGCCCCCTGACACACTGCACTCTGACACACTGCCCCCTGACACGCTACACCCTGACACACTGCCCCCTGACACACTGATCCCCAAACACATTGGCCTCTGACACACTGCACACTGACACACTGCCCCCTGACACACTGCCCCCTGACACACTGACCCCCAACACATTGGCCTCTGACACACTGCACACTGACACACTGCCCCCTGACACACTGCCCCCTGACACACTGCATCCTGACACACTCTCCCTGACACACTACACCCTGACACACTGCACCCTGCCACACTACGCTCAGACACACTGCCCCCTGGCACACAGCCCCCTGACACATTGCCCTCTGACAAATTGCCCCCTGACACACTGCCCCCTGACACAATGCACTCTGACACACTGCCTCCTGACACACTACACCCTGACACACTGCCCCCTGACACACTGCCTCCTGACACACTGCCCCCGAAATACTACACCCTAACACACTGCCCCCGATACACTGATCCCCTGACACACTATGCCCTAACACGCTGGCCCCTGACACACTGCCCTCTGACACACTACACCCTGACACACTGCCCCCTGACACACTGCGCCCTAACACACTGCCCCCTGACACACTTATCTCCTGATAGATTGCCCTCTGACACACTGCCCCCTGACACACTCCCCCTGACACACTGCCCCCTGACACACTGCATTCTGACACACTGCCCACCGACACACAACGCCCTGACACACTGCCACCTGACACATTGCCCTCTGACATACTGCCCCTGACACACTGCACTCTGACACACTGCCCCCTGACACGCTACACCCTGACACTCTGCCCCCTGACACACTGATCCCCTGACACATTGCCCTGTGACACACTGCACACTGACACACTGCCCCCTGACACACTGCACAAACTACACCCTGACGCACTGCCCACTGACACACTGCATCCTGACACACTGCACTCTGACACTCTACACCCTGACACAATGCAACCTGACACACTGCCCCCTCACACACTGCCCCCGACACACTACCCCTGACACACTACACCCTAACACACTGCCCCCTGACACACTGATCCCCTGACACATTGCCCACTGACACACTGCCCCCGACACACTACACCCTAACACATTGCTCCCGACACACTGATCCCCTGACACATTGACCTCTGACTCACTTCCCCCTGACACACTGCCCCCTGACACACTACACCGTGACACACTGCCCCTTAACACACTGCCCTCTGACACACTGCACACTGACACACTGCCCCCGACACACTGCCCCGTGACACACAGCACTTTGACACACTGCCCCCTGACACACTACACCCTAACACACTGCCCCCTGACTCAATGATCCCCTGACACATTGCACTCTGACACACTGCCCCCGACACACTACAGCCTAACACATTGCCCCCTGACACACTGATCCCCTGACACATTGCCCTCAGACACACTGCCCCCTGACACACTACATCGTGACACATTGCCCTCTGACACACTTCCCCTTGACACACTGCCTCCTGACACACTGCCCCCCGAAACACTATACCCTGACACAGTGCCCCTGACACTGATCGCCTGGCACATTGCCCTCTGACACACTGCACTCTGACACACTGCCCCCTGACACACTGCCCCCTGACACAATGCACTCTGACACACTGCCCCCTGACACAATTCACCCTGACACACTGCCCCCTGACACACTGATCCCCTGACACATTGCCCTCTGACACACTGCCCCCTGACACACTGCCCCTTAACACACTGCCCCCTGACACAATGCTCCCCTTACACATTGCCCCCGACACACTGCCTCCTGACACACTGCCCCCCGAAACACTACACCCTGACACACTGCCCCCTGACACACTGATACCCTGACACACTGATACCCTGACACATTGCCCTCTGACACAATGCCCCCTGACACACTGCCCCCTGACACACTACACCCTGACACACTGCCCCCTGACACACTGCCCCCTGACATACTTATCCCCTGACAGATTGCCCTCTGACACACTGCCCCCGACACACTCCCCCGACACTCTGCCCCCTGACACACTGCATTCTGACACACTTCCCACCGACACACTACGCCCTGACACACTGCCCCCTGACACACTGCCCCCTGACACACGGCCCCCTGACACACTGCACTCTGACACACTGCCCCCTGACACGCTACACCCTGACACACTGCCCCCTGACACACTGATCCCCAAACACATTGGCCTCTGACACACTGCACACTGACACACTGCCCCCTGACACACTGCCCCCTGACACACTGATCCCCCAACACATTGGCCTCTGACACACTGCACACTGACACACTGCCCCCTGACACACTGCTCCCTGACACACTGCATCCTGACACACTCTCCCTGACACACTACACCCTGACATACTGCACCCTGCCACACTACGCTCAGACACACTGCCCCCTGGCACACAGCCCCCTGACACATTGCCCTCTGACAAATAGCCCCCTGACACACTGCCCCCTGACACAATGCACTCTGACACACTGCCTCCTGACACACTACACCCTGACACACTGCCCCCTGACACACTGCCTCCTGACACACTGCCCCCGAAATACTACACCCTAACACACTGCCCCCGATACACTGATCCCCTGACACACTATGCCCTAACACGCTGGCCCCTGACACACTGCCCCCTGACAAACTGCCCCCTGACACACTACACCCTGACACATTGCCCTCTGACACGCTGACCCCTGACACACTGCCCCCTGACACACTGCCCCCTGACACATTGCCCTCTGATACACTGCACTCTGACACACTCCCCCTGACACACTACACCCTAACACACTGATCCCCTGACACATTGCCCTGTGACACACTGCACACTGACACACTGCCCCCTGACACACTGCACAAACTACACCCTGACACAATGCACTCTGACACACTGCCTCCTGACACACTGCCCCCTGACACACTGCCCCCGAAATACTACACCCTAACACACTGCCTCCGATACACTGATCCCCTGACACACTATGCCCTAACACGCTGGCCCCTGACACACTGCCCTCTGACACACTACACCCTAACACACTGCCCCCTGACACACTTATCCCCTGATAGATTGCCCTCTGACACACTGCCCCCTGACACACTCCCCCTGACACACTGCCCCCTGACACACTGCATTCTGACACACTGCCCACCGACACACAACGCCCTGACACACTGCCACCTGACACATTGCCCTCTGACATACTGCCCCTGACACACATCATCGTGACACATTGCTCCCGACACACTGATCCCCTGACACATTGACCTCTGACTCACTTCCCCCTGACACACTGCCCCCTGACACACTGCACTCTGACACACTGCCCCCTGACACAGTACACCCTAACACACTGCCCCCTGGCACACTGCCCCCTGACACAATGCACTATGACACACTGCCCCCTGACACACTACACCGTGACACACTGCCCCTTAACACACTGCCCTCTGACACACTGCACAGTGACACACTGCCCCCTGACACACTGCCCCGTGACACACAGCACTTTGACACACTGCCCCCTGACACACTACACCGTGACACACTGCCCCTTAACACACTGCCCTCTGACACACTGCACAGTGACACACTGCCCCCTGACACACTGCCCCGTGACACACAGCACTTTGACACACTGCCCCCTGACACACTACACCCTAACACACTGCCCCCTGACTCAATGATCCCCTGACACATTGCACTCTGACACACTGCCCCCGACACACTACAGCCTAACACATTGCCTCCTGACACACTGATCCCCTGACACATTGCCCTCAGACACACTGCCCCCTGACACACTACATCGTGACACATTGCCCTCTGACACACTTCCCCTTGACACACTGCCTCCTGACACACTGCCCCCCGAAACACTATACCCTGACACAGTGCCCCTGACACTGATCGCCTGACACATTGCCCTCTGACACACTGCCCCCTTGCACACTGCACCCTGACACACTACACCCTAACACACTGCCCCCTGACACAATGCACTCTGACACACTGCCTCCTGACACACTACACCCTGACACACTGTCCCCTGACACGCTGATCCCCTGACACATTGCCCTCTGACACACTGCCCCCTGACACACTGCCCCCTGACACACTGCCTCCTGACACACTGCCCCCGAAATACTACACCCTAACACACTGCCCCCGATACACTGATCCCCTGACACACTATGCCCTAACAGGCTGGCCCCTGACACACTGCCCTCTGACACACTACACCCTGACACACTGCCCCCTGACACACTGCGCCCTAACACACTGCCCCCTGACACACTACACCCTAACACACTGCCCCCTGACACACTTATCCCCTGATAGATTGCCCTCTGATACACTGCCCCCTGACACACTCCCCCTGACACACTGCCCCGTGACACACTGCCCCCTGACACACAGCACTTTGACACACTGCCCCCTGACACACCCTAACACCCTAACACACTGCCCCCTGACTCAATGATCCCCTGACACATTGCACTCTGACACACTGATCCCCTGACACATTGCCCTCAGACACACTGCCCCCTGACACACTACATCGTGACACATTGCACTCTGACACACTGCCCCCTGACACACTGCCTCCTGACACACTGCCCCCCGAAACACTATACCCTGACACACTGCCCCTGACACTGATCGCCTGACACATTGCCCTCTGACACACTGCCCCCTGACACACTGCACCCTGACACACTACACCCTAACACACTGCCCCCTGACACACTGCCCCCTGACACACTACACCCTAACACACTGCCCCCTGACACACTGCCCCCTGACACATTGCCCTCTGACACACTGCCCCCGGGCACACTGCACCCTGACACACTACACCCTAACACACTGCCCCCTGACAAACTGCCCCCTGACACACTACACCTTAACACATTGCCCCCTGACACACTGCCCCCTGACACATTGGCCTCAGACACACTGCACTCTGACACACTGCCCCCTGACACTGCACCCTGACACACTGCACCCCTGACACCTTGCCCCCTGACAGACTGCAGCCCTGACACATTGCCCCCCGGTACTCTGCCTCCTGACACACTGCCCCCTGACACACTGCCCCCTGACAAACTGCCCCCTGACACACTACACCCTGACACATTGCCCTCTGACACACTGACCCCTGACACACTGCCCCCTGACACACTGCCCCCTGACACATTGCCCTCTGACACACTGCACTCTGACACACTCCCCCTGACACACTACACCCTAACACACTGCCCCCTGACACACTACCCCTGACACACTGCCCCTTAACACACTGCCTCCTGACACACTGCCCCCGAAACACGACACCCTAACACACCGCCCCCTGACACACTGATCCCCTGACACACTACACCCTAACA
Organism: Chiloscyllium plagiosum; assembly: GCF_037043375.1. Lineage (NCBI taxonomy): Eukaryota > Metazoa > Chordata > Chondrichthyes > Orectolobiformes > Hemiscylliidae > Chiloscyllium > Chiloscyllium plagiosum. Next base: position 12,602,861 of record NW_028270181.1, on the reverse strand, counting down.
CACTGCCCCCTGACACACTGCCTCCTGACACACTGTCCCCCGACACAATACACCCTGACACACTGCCCCCTGGCACCCTACACCCTTACACACTGCCCCCTGACACATTGCCCCCTGGCACACAGCACCCTGACACACTACACCCTAACACACTGCCCCCTGACACACTGCCCCCTGACACAATGCACTCTGACACACTGCCCCCTGACACACTGCCCCCTGACACAATGCACTCTGACACACTGCTCCCTGACACACTACAACCTGACACACTGCCCCCTGACACACTGATCCCCTGACACATTGCCCTCTGACACACTGCCCCCTGACACATTGCCCCTTAACACACTGCCTCCTGACACAGTGCCCCGAAACACGACGCCCTAACACATTGCCCTCTGATACACTGCCCCCTGACACACTGCCCCCTGACACATTCCCCTCTGACACACTGCACTCTGACACACTCCCCCTGACACACTACACACTAACACACTGCCCCCTGACACACTGCCTCCTGACACATTGTCCTCTGACACACTGCACTCTGACACACTGCTCTCTGACAAACTGCCCCCTGACACACTGCACTCTGACACACTGCCCCCTGACACAATACACACTAACACACTGCCCCCTGACACACTGCCCCCTGACACAATGCACTCTGACACACTGCCCCCTGCCACAATGCACTCTGACACACTGCCTCCTGACACACTGCCCCACGAAACACTACACCCTAACACACTGGCCCTGACACACTGATCCCTTGACACACTACACCCTAACACACTGCCCCCTGACACACTGCCCCTGACACACTACACCCTGACACACTGCCCCCTGACACACTGCCCCCTGACAAGCTCCCCGTGACACGCTACACCCTAACACACTGCCCCCTGACACATTGCCCTCTGACACACTGCACTCTGACACACTCCCCCTGACACACTACACCCTAACACACTGCCCCCTGACACACTGCCCCTGACACACTACACCCTGACACACTGCCCCCTGACACACTGCCCCCTGAAAAGCTCCCCGTGACACGCTACACCCTAACACACTGCCCCCTGACGCACTGATCCCCTGACACATTGCCCTCTGACACACTGCCCTCTGACACACTCCCCCTGACACACTACACCCTAATACACTGCCCCCTGACACACTGCCCCCTGACACACTGCCCCTTAACACACTGCCTCCTGACACACTGCCCCCGAAACACGACACCCTAACACACTGCCCCCTGACACACTGATCCCCTCACACACTACACCCTAACACACTGCCCCCGACACACTGCCTCCTGACACACTGTCCCTCGACACAATACACCCTGACACACTGCCCCCTGACACCCTACACCCTTACACACTGCCCCCTGACACATTGCCCCCTGGCACACAGCACCCTGACACACTGTCCCCTGACACAATACACCCTGACACACTGCCCCCTGACACACTGCACCCTGACACCCTAGACCCTTACACACTGCCCTCTGACACATTGCCCGCTGGCACACTGCACCCTGACACACTACACACTAACACACTGCCCCCTGACACACTGCCCCCTGACAAATTGCACTCTGACAAATTGCCCCCTGACACACTGCCCCCTGACACAATGCACTCTGACACACTACTCCCTGACACACTACAACCTGACACACTGCCCCCTGACACACTGATCCCCTGACACATTGCCCTCTGACACACTGCCCCCGACACATTGCCCCTTAACACACTGCCTCCTGACACTGTGCCCCCGAAACACGACACCCTAACACATTGCCCTCTGACACACTGCCCCCTGACACACTGCCCCCTGACACACTGCCCCCTGACACATTGCCCTCTGACACAATGCACTCTGACACACTGCACTCTGACACACTCCCCCTGACACACTACACCCTAACACACTGCCCCCTGACACACTGCCTCCTGACACATTGCCCTCTGACACACTGCACTCTGACACACTGCTCTCTGACACACTGCCCCCTGACACACTGCACTCTGACACACTGCCCCCTGACACAATACACACTAACACACTGCCCCCTGACACACTGCCCCCTGACACAATGCACTCTGACACACTGCCCCCTGACATATTGCCCTCTGACAAATTGCCCCCTGACACACTGCCCCCAGACACAATGCACTCTGATACACTGCCCCCTGACACATTGCCCTCTGACACACTGACCCCTGACACACTGCCCCCTGACACACTGCCCCCTGACACATTGCCCTCTGACACACTGATCCCTGACACACTACACCCTGACACACTGCCCCCTGACACACTGCCCCCTGACAAGCTCCCCGTGACACACTACACCCTAACACACTGCCCCCTGACACACTGATCCCCTGACACATTGCCCTCTGACACACTGCACTCTGACACACTCCCCCTGACACACTACACCCTAACACACTGCCCCCTGACACACTGCCCCCTGACACACTGCCCCTTAACACACTGCCTCCTGACACACTGCCCCCGAAACACGACACCCTAACACACTGCCCCCTGACACACTGATCCCCTGACACACTACACCCTAACACACTGATCCCCAAACACATTGGCCTCTGACACATTGCCCCCTGACACACTGATCCCCCAACACATTGGCCTCTGACACACTGCACACTGACACACTGCCCCCTGACACACTGCCCCCTGACACACTGCATCCTGACACACTCTCCCTGACATACTGCACCCTGACACACTGCACCCTGACACACTGCACCCTGACACACTGCATCCTGACATACTCTCCCTGACACACTGCACCCTGCCACACTACGCTCAGACACACTGCCCCCTGGCACACAGCCCCCTGACAAATTGCCCTCTGACAAATTGCCCCCTGACACACTGCCCCCTGACACAATGCACTCTGACACACTGCCTCCTGACACACTACACCCTGACACACTGTCCCCTGACACACTGCCCCCTGACACAATGCAGTCTGACACATTGCCTCCTGACACACTACACCCTGACACACTGCCCCCTGACACAATGCACTCTGACACACTGGCTCCTGACACACTACACCCTGACACACTGATCCCCAGACACATTGCACTCTGACACACTGCCCCCTGACACAATGCCCCCTGACACACTGCCTCCTGACACACTGCCCCTGAAATACTACACCCTAACACACTGCCCCCGATACACTGATCCCCTGACACACTATGTCCTAACACGCTGGCCCCTGACACACTGCCCTCTGACACACTACACCCTGACACATTGCCCTCTGACACACTACACTCTGACCCCTGACACACTGACCCCTGACACACTGCCCCCTGACACATTGCCCTCTGACACACTACACTCTGACACACTCCCCCTGACACACTACACCCTAACACACTGCCCCCTGACACACTGCCTCCTGACACATTGCCCTCTGACACACTGCACTCTGACACACTGCCCCCTGACACACTGCCCCCTGACACACTGCACTCTGACACACTGCCCCCTGACACAATACACACTAACACACTGCCCCCGACACACTGCCCCCGACACAATGCACTCTGACACACTGCCCCCTGACACACTACACCCTAACACACTCCCCCTGACACACTGCCCCCTGACACACTGCATTCTGACACACTGCCCACCGACACACTACGCCCTGACACACTGCCACCTGACACATTGCCCTCTGACATACTGCCCCTGACACACTGCACTCTGACACACTGCCCCCTGACACGCTACACCCTGACACTCTGCCCCCTGACACACTGATCCCCTGACACATTCCCCTGTGACACACTGCACACTGACACACTGCACAAACTACACCCTGACGCACTGCCCACTGACACACTGCATCCTGACACACTGTCCCCCGACACAATACACCCTGACACACTGCCCCCTGACACACTGCCCCCTGACAAACTGCCCCCTGACACACTACACCCTGACACATTGCCCTCTGACACGCTGACCCCTGACACACAGCCCCCTGACACACTGCCCCCTGACACATTGCCCTCTGATACACTGCACTCTGACACACTCCCCCTGACACACTACACCCTAACACACTGCCCCCTGACACACTGCCTCCTGACACATTGCCCTCTGACACACTGCACTCTGACACACTGCCCCCTGACACACTGCCCCCTGACACAATGCACTCTGACACACTGCCCCCTGACACAATTCACCCTGACACACTGCCCCCTGACACACTGATCCCCTGACACATTGCCCTCTGACACACTGCCCCCTGACACACTGCCCCTTAACACACTGCCCCCTGACACAATGCTCCCCTTACACATTGCCCCCGGCACACTGCCTCCTGACACACTGCCCCCCGAAACACTACACCCTGACACACTGCCCCCTGACACACTGATACCCTGACACACTGATACCCTGACACATTGCCCTCTGACACAATGCCCCCTGACACACTGCCCCCTGACACACTACACCCTGACACACTGCCCCCTGACACACTGCCCCCTGACATACTTATCCCCTGACAGATTGCCCTCTGACACACTGCCCCCGACACACTCCCCCTGACACTCTGCCCCCTGACACACTGCATTCTGACACACTTCCCACCGACACACTACGCCCTGACACACTGCCCCCTGACACACTGCCCCCTGACACACGGCCCCCTGACACACTGCACTCTGACACACTGCCCCCTGACACGCTACACCCTGACACACTGCCCCCTGACACACTGATCCCCAAACACATTGGCCTCTGACACACTGCACACTGACACACTGCCCCCTGACACACTGCCCCCTGACACACTGACCCCCAACACATTGGCTTCTGACACACTGCACACTGACACACTGCCCCCTGACACACTGCCCCCTGACACACTGCATCCTGACACACTCTCCCTGACACACTACACCCTGACACACTGCACCCTGCCACACTACGCTCAGACACACTGCCCCCTGGCACACAGCCCCCTGACACATTGCCCTCTGACAAATTGCCCCCTGACACACTGCCCCCTGACACAATGCACTCTGACACACTGCCTCCTGACACACTACACCCTGACACACTGCCCCCTGACACACTGCCTCCTGACACACTGCCCCCGAAATACTACACCCTAACACACTGCCCCCGATACACTGATCCCCTGACACACTATGCCCTAACACGCTGGCCCCTGACACACTGCCCTCTGACACACTACACCCTGACACACTGCCCCCTGACACACTGCGCCCTAACACACTGCCCCCTGACACACTTATCTCCTGATAGATTGCCCTCTGACACACTGCCCCCTGACACACTCCCCCTGACACACTGCCCCCTGACACACTGCATTCTGACACACTGCCCACCGACACACAACGCCCTGACACACTGCCACCTGACACATTGCCCTCTGACATACTGCCCCTGACACACTGCACTCTGACACACTGCCCCCTGACACGCTACACCCTGACACTCTGCCCCCTGACACACTGATCCCCTGACACATTGCCCTGTGACACACTGCACACTGACACACTGCCCCCTGACACACTGCACAAACTACACCCTGACGCACTGCCCACTGACACACTGCATCCTGACACACTGCACTCTGACACTCTACACCCTGACACAATGCAACCTGACACACTGCCCCCTCACACACTGCCCCCGACACACTACCCCTGACACACTACACCCTAACACACTGCCCCCTGACACACTGATCCCCTGACACATTGCCCACTGACACACTGCCCCCGACACACTACACCCTAACACATTGCTCCCGACACACTGATCCCCTGACACATTGACCTCTGACTCACTTCCCCCTGACACACTGCCCCCTGACACACTACACCGTGACACACTGCCCCTTAACACACTGCCCTCTGACACACTGCACACTGACACACTGCCCCCGACACACTGCCCCGTGACACACAGCACTTTGACACACTGCCCCCTGACACACTACACCCTAACACACTGCCCCCTGACTCAATGATCCCCTGACACATTGCACTCTGACACACTGCCCCCGACACACTACAGCCTAACACATTGCCCCCTGACACACTGATCCCCTGACACATTGCCCTCAGACACACTGCCCCCTGACACACTACATCGTGACACATTGCCCTCTGACACACTTCCCCTTGACACACTGCCTCCTGACACACTGCCCCCCGAAACACTATACCCTGACACAGTGCCCCTGACACTGATCGCCTGACACATTGCCCTCTGACACACTGCACTCTGACACACTGCCCCCTGACACACTGCCCCCTGACACAATGCACTCTGACACACTGCCCCCTGACACAATTCACCCTGACACACTGCCCCCTGACACACTGATCCCCTGACACATTGCCCTCTGACACACTGCCCCCTGACACACTGCCCCTTAACACACTGCCCCCTGACACAATGCTCCCCTTACACATTGCCCCCGGCACACTGCCTCCTGACACACTGCCCCCCGAAACACTACACCCTGACACACTGCCCCCTGACACACTGATACCCTGACACACTGATACCCTGACACATTGCCCTCTGACACAATGCCCCCTGACACACTGCCCCCTGACACACTACACCCTGACACACTGCCCCCTGACACACTGCCCCCTGACATACTTATCCCCTGACAGATTGCCCTCTGACACACTGCCCCCGACACACTCCCCCTGACACTCTGCCCCCTGACACACTGCATTCTGACACACTTCCCACCGACACACTACGCCCTGACACACTGCCCCCTGACACACTGCCCCCTGACACACGGCCCCCTGACACACTGCACTCTGACACACTGCCCCCTGACACGCTACACCCTGACACACTGCCCCCTGACACACTGATCCCCAAACACATTGGCCTCTGACACACTGCACACTGACACACTGCCCCCTGACACACTGCCCCCTGACACACTGATCCCCCAACACATTGGCCTCTGACACACTGCACACTGACACACTGCCCCCTGACACACTGCCCCCTGACACACTGCATCCTGACACACTCTCCCTGACACACTACACCCTGACATACTGCACCCTGCCACACTACGCTCAGACACACTGCCCCCTGGCACACAGCCCCCTGACACATTGCCCTCTGACAAATAGCCCCCTGACACACTGCCCCCTGACACAATGCACTCTGACACACTGCCTCCTGACACACTACACCCTGACACACTGCCCCCTGACACACTGCCTCCTGACACACTGCCCCCGAAATACTACACCCTAACACACTGCCCCCGATACACTGATCCCCTGACACACTATGCCCTAACACGCTGGCCCCTGACACACTGCCCCCTGACAAACTGCCCCCTGACACACTACACCCTGACACATTGCCCTCTGACACGCTGACCCCTGACACACTGCCCCCTGACACACTGCCCCCTGACACATTGCCCTCTGATACACTGCACTCTGACACACTCCCCCTGACACACTACACCCTAACACACTGATCCCCTGACACATTGCCCTGTGACACACTGCACACTGACACACTGCCCCCTGACACACTGCACAAACTACACCCTGACACAATGCACTCTGACACACTGCCTCCTGACACACTGCCCCCTGACACACTGCCCCCGAAATACTACACCCTAACACACTGCCTCCGATACACTGATCCCCTGACACACTATGCCCTAACACGCTGGCCCCTGACACACTGCCCTCTGACACACTACACCCTAACACACTGCCCCCTGACACACTTATCCCCTGATAGATTGCCCTCTGACACACTGCCCCCTGACACACTCCCCCTGATACACTGCCCCCTGACACACTGCATTCTGACACACTGCCCACCGACACACAACGCCCTGACACACTGCCACCTGACACATTGCCCTCTGACATACTGCCCCTGACACACATCATCGTGACACATTGCTCCCGACACACTGATCCCCTGACACATTGACCTCTGACTCACTTCCCCCTGACACACTGCCCCCTGACACACTGCACTCTGACACACTGCCCCCTGACACAGTACACCCTAACACACTGCCCCCTGGCACACTGCCCCCTGACACAATGCACTATGACACACTGCCCCCTGACACACTACACCGTGACACACTGCCCCTTAACACACTGCCCTCTGACACACTGCACAGTGACACACTGCCCCCTGACACACTGCCCCGTGACACACAGCACTTTGACACACTGCCCCCTGACACACTACACCGTGACACACTGCCCCTTAACACACTGCCCTCTGACACACTGCACAGTGACACACTGCCCCCTGACACACTGCCCCGTGACACACAGCACTTTGACACACTGCCCCCTGACACACTACACCCTAACACACTGCCCCCTGACTCAATGATCCCCTGACACATTGCACTCTGACACACTGCCCCCGACACACTACAGCCTAACACATTGCCTCCTGACACACTGATCCCCTGACACATTGCCCTCAGACACACTGCCCCCTGACACACTACATCGTGACACATTGCCCTCTGACACACTTCCCCTTGACACACTGCCTCCTGACACACTGCCCCCCGAAACACTATACCCTGACACAGTGCCCCTGACACTGATCGCCTGACACATTGCCCTCTGACACACTGCCCCCTTGCACACTGCACCCTGACACACTACACCCTAACACACTGCCCCCTGACACAATGCACTCTGACACACTGCCTCCTGACACACTACACCCTGACACACTGTCCCCTGACACGCTGATCCCCTGACACATTGCCCTCTGACACACTGCCCCCTGACACACTGCCCCCTGACACACTGCCTCCTGACACACTGCCCCCGAAATACTACACCCTAACACACTGCCCCCGATACACTGATCCCCTGACACACTATGCCCTAACAGGCTGGCCCCTGACACACTGCCCTCTGACACACTACACCCTGACACACTGCCCCCTGACACACTGCGCCCTAACACACTGCCCCCTGACACACTACACCCTAACACACTGCCCCCTGACACACTTATCCCCTGATAGATTGCCCTCTGATACACTGTCCCCTGACACACTCCCCCTGACACACTGCCCCCTGACACACTGCATTCTGACACACTGCCCACCGACACACTACGCCCTGACACACTGCCACCTGACACGCTACACCCTGACACACTGTCCCCTGACACACTGATCCCCTGACACATTGCCCTCAGACACACTGCCCCCTGACACACTACATCGTGACACATTGCTCCCGACACACTGATCCCCTGACACATTGACCTCTGACTCACTTCCCCCTGACACACTGCCCCCTGACACACTGCACTCTGACACACTGCCCCCTGACACAGTACACCCTAACACACTGCCCCCTGGCACACTGCCCCCTGACACAATGCACTATGACACACTGCCCCCTGACACACTACACCGTGACACACTGCCCCTTAACACACTGCCCTCTGACACACTGCACAGTGACACACTGCCCCCTGACACACTGCCCCGTGACACACAGCACTTTGACACACTGCCCCCTGACACACTACACCCTAACACACTGCCCCCTGACTCAATGATCCCCTGACACATTGCACTCTGACACACTGCCCCCGACACACTACAGCCTAACACATTGCCTCCTGACACACTGATCCCCTGACACATTGCCCTCAGACACACTGCCCCCTGACACACTACATCGTGACACATTGCCCTCTGACACACTTCCCCTTGACACACTGCCTCCTGACACACTGCCCCCCGAAACACTATACCCTGACACAGTGCCCCTGACACTGATCGCCTGACACATTGCCCTCTGACACACTGCCCCCTTGCACACTGCACCCTGACACACTACACCCTAACACACTGCCCCCTGACAAACTGCCCCCTGACACACTACACCCTAACACATTGCCCCCTGAAACACTACACCCTAACACATTGCCCCCTGACACGCGGTTCCCCTGACACATTGTCCTCTGACACATCGCCCCCTGACACACTACACCCGAACACACTGCCCCCTGACACACTGCCCCCTGACACATTGGCCTCAGACACACTGCATTCTGACACACTGCTCCCTGACACTGCACCCTGACACACTGCACCCCTGACACATTCCCCCCCGGTACTCTGCCTCCTGACACACTGTCCCCCGACACAATACACCCTGACACACTGCCCCCTGACACACTGCCCCCTGACAAACTGCCCCCTGACACACTACACCCTGACACATTGCCCTCTGACACACTGACCCCTGACACACTGACCCCTGACACACTGCCCCCTAACACACTGCCCCCTGACACACTGCCTCCTGACACATTGCCCCCTGACACACTGCACTCTGACACACTGCCCCCTGACACACTGCCCCCTGACACACTGCACTCTGACACACTGCCCCCTGACACAATACACACTAACACACTGCCCCCAACACACTGCCCCCTGACACAATGCACTCTGACACACTGCCCCCGACACACTACACCCTAACACACTGCCCCCTCACACACTGCACTCAGACACACTGCCCCCTGACACAATACACACTAACACACTGCCCCCTGACACACTGCCCCCTGACACAATGATCCCCTGACACACTGCCCGATGAAACACTGCACCTTAACACACTGCCCCCTGACACACTGCCTCCTGACACATTGCCCTCTGACACACTGCACTCTGACACACTGCCCCCTGACACACTGCCCCCTAGCACACAGCCCCCTGACACATTGCCCTCTGACAAATTGCCCCCTGACACACTGCCCCCTGTCACAATGCACTCTGACACACTGCCTCCTGACACACTACACCCTGACACACTGTCCCCTGACACACTGATCCCCTGACACATTGCCCTCTGACACACTGCCCCCTGACACACTGCCCCCTGACACACTGCCTCCTGACACACTGCCCCCGAAATACTACACCCTAACACACTGCCCCCGATACACTGATCCCCTGACACACTATGCCCTAACAGGCTGGCCCCTGACACACTGCCCTCTGACACACTACACCCTGACACAATACACACTAACACACTGCCCCCTGACACACTGCCGCCTGACACAATGCACTCTGACACACTGCCCCCGACACACTACACCCTAACACACTGCCCCCTCACACACTGCACTCAGACACACTGCCCCCTGACACAATACACACTAACACACTGCGCCTTGACACACTGCCCCCTGACACAATGATCCCCTGACACATTGCCCTCTGACACACTGCCCGATGAAACACTGCCCCTTAACACACTGCCCCCTGACACACTGCCCCCTGACACAATACACACTAACACACTGCCCCCTGACACAATGATCCCCTGACACACTGCCCCCTGACACACTACACCCTGACACACTGCCCCCTGACACACTGCCCCTTAACACACTGCCTCCTGACACACTGCCCCCGAAACACAACACCCTAACACACTGCTCCCTGACACACTGATCCCCTGATACACTACACCCTAACACACTGCCCCCTGACACACTGCCTCCTGACACACTGTCCCCCGACACAATACACCCTGACACACTGCCCCCTGACACCCTACACCCTTACACACTGCCCCCTGACACACTGATCCCCTGACACATTGCCCTCTGACACACTGCCCCCTGACACACTGCCCCTTAACACACTGCCTCCTGACACACTGCCCCCGAAACACGACACCCTAACACACTGTCCCCTGACACACTGATCCCCTGACACACTACACTCTAACACACTGCCCCCTGACACACTGCCTCCTGACACACTGTCCCCCGACACAATACACCCTGACACACTCCCCCCTGACACACTGCCCCCTGACACCCTACACCCTTACACACTGCCCCCTGACACATTGCCCCCTGGCACACAGCACCCTGACACACTACACCCTAACACACTGCCCCCTGACACACTGCCCCCTGACAAATTGCATTCTGACAAATTGCCCCCTGACACACTGCCCCCTGACACAATGCACTCTGACACACTGCCCCCTGACACACTACACCCTGACATACTGCCCCCTGACACACTGATCCCCTGACACATTGCCCTCTGACACACTGCCCCCTAACACATTGCCCCTTAACACACTGCCTCCTGGCACACTGCCCCTGAAACACGACACCCTAACACATTGCCCTCTGACACATTGCCCCCTGACACACTGCCCCCTGACACACTGCCCCCTGACACACTGCCTCCTGACACACTGACCCCCGAAACACTACACCCTAACGCACTGGCCCTGACGCACTGCCCCCTGACACACTACACCCTAACACACTGCCCCCTGACACACTGCCCCCAGAACACACTACACCCTGACACACTGCCCCCTGACACACTGCCCCCTGACAAGCTCCCCGTGACACGTTACACCCTAACACACTGCCCCCTGACACACTGATCCCTGACACATTGCCCTCCGACACACTGACCCCTGACACCCTACACCCTTACACACTGCCCCCTGACACACTGCCCCCTGACAAATTGCCCTCTGACAAATTGCCCCCTGACACAATGCACTCTGACACACTGCCCCCTGACACAATGCACTCTGACACACTGCCTCCTGACACACTGCCCCACGAAACACTACACCCTAACACACTGGCCCTGACACACTGATCCCCTGACACACTACACCCTAACACACTGCCCCCTGACACACTGCCCCCTGACACACTGCCCCCTGACAAGCTCCCCGTGACATGCTACACCCTAACACATTGCCCCCTGACACACTGATCCTCTGACACAATGACCCCTGACACCCTACACCCTTACACACTGCCCCCTGACACACTGCCCCCTGACAAATTGCCCTCTGACAATTTGCCCCCTGACACAATGCACTCTGACACAATTCACCCTGACACAATTCACCCTGACACACTACACCCTGACACACTGCCCCCTGACACACTGCCCCCTGACACAATTCACCCTGACACAATTCACCCTGACACACTGCCCCCTGATACACTGATCCCCTGACACATTGCCCTCTGACACACTGCCCCCTGACACACTGCCCCTTAACACACTGCCCCCTGACACAATGCTCCCCTGACACATTGCCCCCGGCACACTGCCTCCTGACACACTGCCCCCCGAAACACTACACCCTGACACACTGCCCCCTAACACACTGCCCCCAGACACACTGATCCCCTGACACATTGCCCTCTGACACAATGCCCCCTGACACACTGCCCCCTGACACACTACACCCTGACACACTGCCCCCTGACACACTGCCCCCTGACACACTACACCCTAACACATTGCCCCCTGAAACACTACACCCTAACACATTGCCCCCTGACACGCGGTTCCCCTGACACATTGTCCTCTGACACATCGCCCCCTGACACACTACACCCGAACACACTGCCCCCTGACACACTGCCCCCTGACACATTGGCCTCAGACACACTGCATTCTGACACACTGCTCCCTGACACTGCACCCTGACACACTGCACCCCTGACACATTCCCCCCCGGTACTCTGCCTCCTGACACACTGTCCCCCGACACAATACACCCTGACACAGTGCCCCTGACACTGATCGCCTGACACATTGCCCTCTGACACACTGCCCCCTTGCACACTGCACCCTGACACACTACACCCTAACACACTGCCCCCTGACAAACTGCCCCCTGACACACTACACCCTAACACATTGCCCCCTGAAACACTACACCCTAACACATTGCCCCCTGACACGCGGTTCCCCTGACACATTGTCCTCTGACACATCGCCCCCTGACACACTACACCCGAACACACTGCCCCCTGACACACTGCCCCCTGACACATTGGCCTCAGACACACTGCATTCTGACACACTGCTCCCTGACACTGCACCCTGACACACTGCACCCCTGACACATTCCCTCCCGGTACTCTGCCTCCTGACACACTGTCCCCCGACACAATACACCCTGACACACTGCCCCCTGACACACTGCCCCCTGACAAACTGCCCCCTGACACACTACACCCTGACACATTGCCCTCTGACACACTGACCCCTGACACACTGACCCCTGACACACTGCCCCCTAACACACTGCCCCCTGACACACTGCCTCCTGACACATTGCCCCCTGACACACTGCACTCTGACACACTGCCCCCTGACACACTGCCCCCTGACACACTGCACTCTGACACACTGCCCCCTGACACAATACACACTAACACACTGCCCCCAACACACTGCCCCCTGACACAATGCACTCTGACACACTGCCCCCTGACACTCTACACCCTAACACACTGCCCCCTGACACACTGCACTTTGACACACTGCCCCCTGACACAATACACACTAACACACTGCCCCCTGACACACTGCCCCCTGACACAATGATCCCCTGACACACTGCCCGATGAAACACTGCACCTTAACACACTGCCCCCTGACACACTGCCTCCTGACACATTGCCCTCTGACACACTGCACTCTGACACACTGCCCCCTGACACACTGCCCCCTAGCACACAGCCCCCTGACACATTGCCCTCTGACAAATTGCCCCCTGACACACTGCCCCCTGTCACAATGCACTCTGACACACTGCCTCCTGACACACTACACCCTGACACACTGTCCCCTGACACACTGATCCCCTGACACATTGCCCTCTGACACACTGCCCCCTGACACACTGCCCCCTGACACACTGCCTCCTGACACACTGCCCCCGAAATACTACACCCTAACACACTGCCCCCGATACACTGATCCCCTGACACACTATGCCCTAACAGGCTGGCCCCTGACACACTGCCCTCTGACACACTACACCCTGACACAATACACACTAACACACTGCCCCCTGACACACTGCCGCCTGACACAATGCACTCTGACACACTGCCCCCGACACACTACACCCTAACACACTGCCCCCTCACACACTGCACTCAGACACACTGCCCCCTGACACAATACACACTAACACACTGCGCCTTGACACACTGCCCCCTGACACAATGATCCCCTGACACATTGCCCTCTGACACACTGCCCGATGAAACACTGCCCCTTAACACACTGCCCCCTGACACACTGCCCCCTGACACAATACACACTAACACACTGCCCCCTGACACAATGATCCCCTGACACACTGCCCCCTGACACACTACACCCTGACACACTGCCCCCTGACACACTGCCCCTTAACACACTGCCTCCTGACACACTGCCCCCGAAACACAACACCCTAACACACTGCTCCCTGACACACTGATCCCCTGATACACTACACCCTAACACACTGCCCCCTGACACACTGCCTCCTGACACACTGTCCCCCGACACAATACACCCTGACACACTGCCCCCTGACACCCTACACCCTTACACACTGCCCCCTGACACACTGATCCCCTGACACATTGCCCTCTGACACACTGCCCCCTGACACACTGCCCCTTAACACACTGCCTCCTGACACACTGCCCCCGAAACACGACACCCTAACACACTGCCCCCTGACACACTGATCCCCTGACACACTACACTCTAACACACTGCCCCCTGACACACTGCCTCCTGACACACTGTCCCCCGACACAATACACCCTGACACACTCCCCCCTGACACACTGCCCCCTGACACCCTACACCCTTACACACTGCCCCCTGACACATTGCCCCCTGGCACACAGCACCCTGACACACTACACCCTAACACACTGCCCCCTGACACACTGCCCCCTGACAAATTGCATTCTGACAAATTGCCCCCTGACACACTGCCCCCTGACACAATGCACTCTGACACACTGCCCCCTGACACACTACACCCTGACATACTGCCCCCTGACACACTGATCCCCTGACACATTGCCCTCTGACACACTGCCCCCTGACACATTGCCCCTTAACACACTGCCTCCTGGCCCACTGCCCCTGAAACACGACACCCTAACACATTGCCCTCTGACACATTGCCCCCTGACACACTGCCCCTTGACAAACTGCCCTCTGACACATTGCCCACTGAGACACTGCACTCTGACACACTCCCCCTGACACACTACACCCTAACACACTGCCCCCTGACACACTGCCTCCTGACACATTGCCCTCTGACACACTGCACTCTAACACACTGCACTCTGACACACTGCCCTCTGACACACTGCCCCCTGACACACTGCACTCTGACACACTGCCCCCTGACACAATACACACTAACACACTGCCCCCTGACACAATGCCCCCTGACACATTGCCCTCTGACACACTGCCCCCTGACACACTGCCCGTTAACACACTGCCCCCTGACACAATGATCCCCTGACACATTGCCCTCTGACACACTGCCCGATGACACACTGCCCCTTAACACACTGCCCCCTGACACAATGCTCCCCTGACACATTGCACCCGGCTCACTGCCTCCTGACACACTGCCCCCCGAAACACTACACCCTAACGCACTGGCCCTGACGCACTGCCCCCTGACACACTACACCCTAACACACTGCCCCCTAACACACTGCCCCCAGAACACACTACACCCTGACACACTGCCCCCTGACACACTGCCCCCTGACAAGCTCCCCGTGACACGCTACACCCTAACACACTGCCCCCTGACACACTGATCCCTGACACATTGCCCTCCGACACACTGACCCCTGACACCCTACACCCTTACACACTGCCCCCTGACACACTGCCCCCTGACAAATTGCCCTCTGACAAATTGCCCCCTGACACAATGCACTCTGACACACTGCCCCCTGACACAATGCACTCTGACACACTGCCTCCTGACACACTGCCCCACGAAACACTACACCCTAACACACTGGCCCTGACACACTGATCCCCTGACACACTACACCCTAACACACTGCCCCCTGACACCCTGCCCCCTGACACACTGCCCCCTGACAAGCTCCCCGTGACATGCTACACCCTAACACATTGCCCCCTGACACACTGATCCTCTGACACAATGACCCCTGACACCCTACACCCTTACACACTGCCCCCTGACACACTGCCCCCTGACAAATTGCCCTCTGACAATTTGCCCCCTGACACAATGCACTCTGACACAATTCACCCTGACACAATTCACCCTGACACACTACACCCTGACACACTGCCCCCTGACACACTGCCCCCTGACACAATTCACCCTGACACAATTCACCCTGACACACTGCCCCCTGACACACTGATCCCCTGACACATTGCCCTCTGACACACTGCCCCCTGACACACTGCCCCTTAACACACTGCCCCCTGACACAATGCTCCCCTGACACATTGCCCCCGACACACTGCCTCCTGACACACTGCCCCCCGAAACACTACACCCTGACACACTGCCCCCTGACACACTGATACCCTGACACACTACACCCTAACACAATGCCCCCTGACAAACTGACCCCTGACACAGTACACCCTGACACACTGCCCCCTGACACACTTATCCCCTGACAGATTGCCCTCTGACACACTCCCCCCAACACACTCCCCCTGACACACTGCCCCTGACACACTGATCCCCTGACACATTGCCCTCTGACACACTGCCCCCTGACACACGGCCCCCTGACACACTGCACTCTGACACACTGCCCCCTGACACGCTATACCCTGACACACTGCCCCCTGACACACTTTTCCCCAAACACATTGGCCTCTGACACACTGCCCCCTGACACACTGATCTCCCAACACATTGGCCTCTGACACACTGCACACTGACACACTGCCCCCTGACACACTGCCCCCGACACACTGCATCCTGACACAGTCTCCCTGACACACTGCACCCTGACACACTGCACCCTGACACATTGCCCTCTGACACACTGCCCCCTGACACACTGCCCCTTAACACACTGCCCCCTGACACAATGCTCCCCTGACACATTGCCCCCGGCACACTGCCTCCTGACACACTGCCCCCCGAAACACTACACCCTGACACACTGCCCCCTGACACACTGATACCCTGACACACTACACCCTAACACAATGCCCCCTGACAAACTGCCCCCTGACACACTACACCCTGACACACTGCCCCCTGACACACTTATCCCCTGACAGATTGCCCTCTGACACACTCCCCCCCGACACACTCCCCCTGACACACTGCCCCTGACACACTGATCCCCTGACACATTGCCCTCTGACACACTGCCCCCTGACACACGGCCCCCTGACACACTGCACTCTGACACACTGCCCCCTGACACGCTATACCCTGACACACTGCCCCCTGACACACTTTTCCCCAAACACATTGGCCTCTGACACACTGCACACTGACACACTGCCCCCTGACACACTGCCCCCGACACACTGCATCCTGACACAGTCTCCCTGACACACTGCCCCCTGACACACTGCCCCCTGACAAGCTGCCCCGCGACACACTACACCCTAACACACTGCCCCCTGACACACTTATCCCCTGACAGATTGCCCTCTGACACACTCCCCCCGACACACTCCCCCTGACACACTGCCCCCTGACACACTGATCCCCTGACACATTGCCCTCTGACACACTGCCCCCTGACACACGGCCCCCAGACACACTGCACTCTGACACACTGCCCCCTGACACGCTACACCCTGACACACTGCCCCCGACATACTTTTCCCCAAACACATTGGCCTCTGACACACTGCACACTGACACACTGCCCCCTGACACACTGCCCCCGACACACTGCATCCTGACACAGTCTCCCTGACACACTGCACCCTGACACACTGCACCCTGACACACTGCGCTCAGACACACTGCCCCCTGGCACACAGCCCCCTGACACATTGCCCTCTGACAAATTGCCCTCTGACACACTGCCCCCTGCCACAATGCACTCTGACACACTACACCCTGACACACTGTCCCCTGACACACTGATCCCCTGACACATTGCCCTCTGACACATTGCCCCCTGACACACTGCCCCTTAACACACTGCCTCCTGACACACTGCCCCCGAAATACTACACCCGAACACACTGCCCCCTGATACACTACGCCCTAACACGCTGGCCCCTGACACACTGCCCTCTGACACACTACACCCTAACACACTGCCCCCTGACACACTGCCCCCTGACACACTGCCCCCTGACGCACTGCGCCCTAATACACTGCCCCCTGACAAGCTGCCCCGCGACATACTATACCCTAACTCACTGCCCCTGACACACTTATCCCCTGATAGATTGCCCTCTGACACACTGTCCCTCTGACACACTGCCCCCTGACTCACTGCCCCCTGACACACTGCATTCTGACACACTGCCCACCGATACACTACACCCTGACACACTGCCACCTGACACATTGCCCTCTGACATACTGCCCCTGACACACTGCACTCTGACACACTGCCCCCTGACACGCTACACCCTGACACTCTGCCCCCTGACACACTGATCCCCTGACACATTGTCCTCTGACACACTGCCCACTGACACACTGCACAAACCACACCCTGACACACTGCCCACTGACACACTGCATCCTGACACACTCTCCCTGACACACTGCACCCTGATACACTCGCCCTGAAACACTGCCCCCCAAAACACTGCGCCCCTCACACACTGCACCCTGACACTCTACACCCTGACACAATGCAACCTGACACACTGCCCCCTCACACACTGCCCCCGACACACTGCCCCTGACACACTACACCGTAACACACTGCTCCATGACACACTGCCTCCTGACACATTGCACTCTGACACACTGTCCCCTGACACACTGCACTCTGACACACTGCCCCCTGACACACTACACACTAACACACTGCCCTCTGACACACTGCCCCCTGACACAATGCACTCTGACACACTGCCCGCTGACACACTACACCCTAACACACTGCCCCCTGACACAATGATCCCCTGACACATTGCCCTCTGACACACTGCCCCCTGACACACTGCCCCTTTACACACTGCCCCCTGACACAATGCTCCCCTGGCACATTGCCCCCGGCACACTGCCTCCTGACATCTGCCCCCCGAAACACTACACCCTGACACACTGCCCCCTGACACACTGCCCCCTGAAAAACTGCCCCGCGACACACTACACCCTAACACACTGCACTCTAACACACTGCCCAACGACACACTACGCCCTGACACATCGCCCCCTGACACACTGCCCCCTGACACACTGCACTCTGACACACTGCCCCCTGACACACTGTCCCCTGACACACTGCCCCCTGACAAGCTCCCCGTGACACACTACACCCTAACACACTGCCCCCTGACACACTGATCCCCTGACACATTGCCCTTTGACGCACTGCCCCCTGACACACGGTCCCCTGACACACTGCCCCCTGACACACTGCCCCCTGACATGCTACACCCTGACACACTGCCCCCTGACACACTGATCCCCTGACACATTGCCCTCTGACGCACTGCCCCCTGATATACTGCCCCCTGACACACTGCACTCAGACACACTGCCCCCGACACACTACACCCTAACACGCTGCCCCCTGAAACACTGATCCCCTTACACACTGCCCTCTGACACGCTACCCTCTGGCACACTGCACCCTAACACACTACACCCTAACACACTGCCTCCTGACACACTGCCCCCTGACACATTGCCCTCTGACAAATTGCCCCCTGACACACTGCCCCCTGACACAATGCACTCTGACACACTGCCCCCTGACACACTACACCCTGACACACTGCCCTCTGACACACTGCCCCCTGACACACAGCACTCTGACACACTGCCCCCTGACACATTGCCCTCTGACAAATTGCCCCCTGACACATTGCCCCCTGACACAATGCACTCTGACACACTGCCCCCTGACACACTGCTCCCTGACACACAGCACCCTGACACACTGCCCCCGACACACCGATCCCCTGACACACTGCCCTCTGACACACTGCCCCTGACACACAGCACTCTGACACACTGCCCCCTGACACACTACACTCTGACACACTGCCCCCTGACACAATGATCCCCTGACACATTGCCCCCGGCACACTGCCTCCTGACACACTGCCCCCCGAAACACTACACCCTGAAACACTGCCCCCTGACACACTGCCCCCTGTAAAGCTGCACCGTGACACACTGCACCCTAACACACTGCCCTCTGACACACTGCCCCCGACTCACTCCCCCGACACACTTCACCCTGACACACTGCCCACTGACACATTGCATCCTGACACACTCTCCCTGACACACTTCAACTTGACACACTCTCCCTGACACACTGCCCCCTGACATACTGCACTCTGACACACTGCCCCCGACACACTGCCCCTGACACACTGCCCCCTGACACAATGCACTCTGACACACTGCCCGCTGACACACTACACCCTAACACACTGCCCCCTGACACAATGATCCCCTGACACATTGCCCTCTGACACACTGCCCCCTGACACACTGCCCCTTTACACACTGCCCCCTGACACACTGGTCCCCTGACACATCGCCCCCTGACACACTGATCCCCAACACATTGCCCCCTGACTCACTGCCCCCTGACACACTGCACTCTGACACACTGCCCCCTGACACACTACACACTAACACACTGCCCCCTGACACATTGCCCACTGACACACTGCCCCCTGACACACTGCCCCCTGACACACTGCACTCTGACACACTGCCCCCTGACACACTGTCCCCTGACACACTGCCCCCTGACAAGCTCCCCATGACACACTACACCTTAACACACTGCCCCCTGACACACTGATCCCCTGACACATTGCCCTTTGACACACTGCCCCCTGACACACGGTCCCCTGACACACTGCCCCCTGACACACTGCCCCCTGACATGCTACACCCTAACACACTGCCCCCTGACACACTGATCCCCTGACACATTGCCCTCTGACGCACTGCCCCCTGACACACTGCCCCCTGACACACTGCACTCAGACACACTGCCCCCGACACACTACACCCTAACACGCTGCCCCCTGAAACACTGATCCCCTTACACACTGCCCTCTGACACGCTACCCTCTGGCACACTGCACCCTAACACACTACACCCTAACACACTGCCTCCTGACACACTGCCCCCTGACACATTGCCCTCTGACAAATTGCCCCCGACACACTGCCCCCTGACACAATGCACTCTGACACACTGCCCCCTGACACACTACACCCTGACACACTGCCCTCTGACACACTGCCCCCTGACACACAGCACTCTGACACACTGCCCCCTGACACACTGCCCCCTGACACACAGCACCCTGACACACTGCCCCCTGACACACCGATCCCCTGACACACTGCCCTCTGACACACTGCCCCCTGACACACAGCACTCTGACACACTGCCCCCTGACACACCGATCCCCTGACACACTGCCTCCTGACACACTGCCCCCCGAAACACTACACCCTGAAACACTGCCCCCTGACACACTGCCCCCTGTAAAGCTGCACCGTGACACACTGCACCCTAACACACTGCCCTCTGACACACTGCCCCCGACTCACTCCCCCGACACACTTCACCCTGACACACTGCCCACTGACACATTGCATCCTGACACACTCTCCCTGACACACTGCAACTTGACACACTCTCCCTGACACACTGCCCCCCTAAATACTGCGCCCCTCACACACTGCCCCCGACACACTGCCTCCAGACACAGTGCCCCTGACACACTGATCCCCTGACACATTGCCCTCTGAGATACTGCCCCCTGACACACTGCCCCCTGACATACTGCACTCTGACACACTGCCCCCTGACACACTACACCCTGACACACTGTCCACTGACAAGCTGCCCCGCGACACACTACACCCTAACACACTGCCCCCTGACACACTGATCCCCTGACACATTGCCCTCTGACTCACTTCCCCCTGACACACTGCCCCCTGACACACTGCCCCCTGACACACTGATCCCCTTACACATTGCCTTCTGACACACTGCACTCTGACACACTGCCCCCTGACACAGTACACCCTAACACACTGCCCCCTGACACACTGCCCCCTGACACAATGCACTATGATACACTGCCCCCTGACACACTACCCTCTGACACACTGCACACTGACACACTGCCCCCTGACACACTGCCCCGTGACACACAGCACTTTGACTCACTGCCCCCTAACACACTGCCCACTGACTCAATGATCCCCTGACACATTGCACTCTGACACACTGCCCCCTGACACACTACAGCCTAACACATTGCCCCCTGACACACTGATCCCCTGACACATTGCCCACTAACACACTGCCCCCTGACACACTGCCCCCCGAAACACTATATCCTGACACACTGCCCCCTGACACACTGCCCCCTGACACACTGCCTCCTGACACACTGATCCCCTGACACACTGCCCTCTGACACACTGATCCCCTGACACACTACGCCCTAACACATTGCCCCCTGACACACTGATCCCCTGACACATTGCCCCCTGACACACTGCCCCCTGACACACTACACTCTAACACACTGCCCCCTGACACACTGCCCCCTGACACATTGCACTCTGACACACTGCCCCCTGACACACTGTCCCCTGACACACTGCACTCTGACACCTTGCCCCCTGACACACTGCCCCCTGACACACTGCACTCTGACACACTGCCCCCTGACACACTACACCCTGACACACTGCCCCCTGACACACTGATCCCCTGACACATTGGCCTCTGACACACTGCACACTGACACACTGCCCCCTGACACTGCCCCCGACACACTGCATTCTGACACACTGCCCCCTGACACACTACACCCTAACACACTGCCCCCCTGACACACTGATCCCCTTACACATTGCCTTCTGACACACTGCACTCTGGCACACTGCCCCTTGACACACTACACCTTGACACATTGCCCTCTGACACATTGCAAACCAACACACTGCCCCCAGATATACTGCACCCCTGACACACTGCCCTCTGACACACTGCCCCCTGACACACTAAGCTCTGAGATACTGCCCCCTGACACACTGCCCCCTGTCACACTGCATACTGACACACTGCCCCCTGACACACTGCCCCTTGACAGACTGCACCCCTGAAACATTGCCCCCCGGTACACTGCCTCCTGACACACTATCCCCCGACACACTACACCCGGACACACTGCCCCCTGACACACTGCCCCCTGACACACTACACCTTAACACATTGCCCCCGACACAATGATCCCCTGACACATTGCCCTCTGACACACTGCCCCCTGACACACTGATCCCCTGACACACTGCACTCTGACACTCTACACCCTGACACAATGCAACCTGACACACTGCCCCCGACACACTGCCCCCTGACACACTGCACTCTGACACACTGCACCCTGACACACTACACACTAACACACTGCCCTCTGACACACTGCCCCCTGACACAATGCACTCTGACACACTGCCCTCTGACACACTACACCCTAACACACTGCCCCCTGACACAAAGATCCCCTGACACATTGCCCTCTGACACACTGCCCCCGACACACTGCCCCTTTACACACTGCCCCCTGACACAATGCTCCCCTGACACATTGTCCCCGGCACACTGCCTCCTGACATCTGCCCCCCGAAACACTACACCCTGACACACTGCCCCCTGACACACTGCCCTCTGACACACTGCACCCTGACACACTACCCCCTGACACACTACCCCCTGACACACTGCACCCTGACACACTGCCACCTCACACACTGCTTCCCTGACACACTGCCCCCTGACACACTGGCCCAGGACTCACTGCACCCTGACACACTGCCCCCCTAACACACTGCCCCCTGACACACTGACACCTGACACACAGCACTCTGACACACTCTCCACTACACACTGCCCCCTGACACACTGCACCCTGACACACTTCCCCTAACACATTGCACCCTGACACACTGCCCCCCAACATACTGCACCCTGACACACTGCTCCCCTAACACACTGCTCCCTGACACACTGCCCTCTGACACACTGCACCCCTAACACACTGCTCCCTGACAGACTACACCAGACACACTGCTCCCTGACACATTGCCCTCTGACACACTGCACCTTGACACACTGTCCCCTGACACACTACACCTGACACACTGCTCCCTGACACACTACACCCTGACACACTGCATCCTGACACACTGCCCCCTGACACACTGCCCCCTGACACACTGCCCTCTGACACACTGCTCCCTGACACACTGCCCTCTGATACACAGCACCTTGACACACTGGCCCCTGACACACTGCCCTCCAACACACTGCCCCCCTGACACACTGCCCCCTGACACACTCTCCTCTGACACACTGCTCCCTGACACACTGCCCTCTGATACACAGCACCTTGACACACTGCCCCCTGACACACTGCCCTCCAACACACTGCCCCCCGACACACTGCTCCCTGACACACTGCCCTCTGACACACTGCACCCTGACACACTACCCCCTGACACACTACACCTGACACACTGCTCCCTGACACACTGCCCTCTGACACACTGCCCTCTGACACACTACACCCTGACACACTGCACCCTGACACACTTTCCCTTACACACTGCTCCCTGACACACTGCTCCCTGACACACTGCCCCCTGACACACTGCCCTCTGACACACTGCTCCCTGACACACTGCCCTCTGATACACAGCACCTTGACACACTGCCTCCTGACACACTGCCCTCCGACACATTTCCCCACTGACACACTGCTCCCTGACACACTGCCCTCTGACACACTGCACCCCTAACACACTGCTCCCTGACAGACTACACCAGACACACTGCTCCCTGACACATTGCCCTCTGACACACTGCACCTTGACACACTGCCCCCTGACACACTACACCTGACACACTGCTCCCTGACACACTACACCCTGACACACTGCATTCTGACACACTGCCCCCTGACACACTGCCCCCTGACACACTGCCCTCTGACACACTGCTCCCTGACACACTGCCCTCTGATACACAGCACCTTGACACACTGGCCCCTGACACACTGCCCTCCAACACACTGCCCCCCTGACACACTGCTCCCTGACACACTGCCCTCTGACACACTGCACCCTGACACACTACCACCTGACACACTACACCTGACACACTGCTCCCTGACACACTGCCCTCTGACACACTACACCCTGACACACTGCACCCTGACACACTTTCCCTTACACACTGCTCCCTGACACACTGCTCCCTGACACACTGCCCCCTGACACACTTTCCCTCACACACTGCTTCCCTGACACACTGCTCCCTGACACACTGGCCCAGGACACACTGCACCCTGATACACTGCCCCCTGACACACTGACACCCGACACACAGCACCCTGACACACTCTCCCCTACACACTGCCCCCTGACACACTGCACCCTGACACACTGCCCCCTGACACACTGCGCCATGACACGCTGCTCCCTGACACACTTCCCCTAACACACTGCACCCTGAAACACTGCACCCTGACACACTGCACCCCAACATACTGCACCCTGACACACTGCCCCCTGACACACTGCACACTGACACACTACATCCTGACACACTGCCCCTGACACACTGCACCCTGACACACTGCACCCTGACACACTGCCCCTGACACACCGCCCCCTGACACACTGACACCCGACAAACAGCAACCTGACACACGCTCCCCGACACACAGCCCCCTGACACACTGCACCCTGACACACTACACCTGACACACTTCTCCCTGACACACTGCCCGCTGACACACTGCCACCTCACACACTGCCCCCTGACACACTGCACCCTAACACAATACACCCTGACACATTGCCCTCTGACACACAGCACCCTGACACACTGCACCCTGACACACTGCCCCTGACACACCGCCCCCTGACACACTGACACCCGACAAACAGCAACCTGACACACGCTCCCCAACACACAGCCCCCTGACACACTGCACCCTGACACACTCCCCTGACACACTTCTCCCTGACACACTGCCCGCTGACACACTGCCACCTCACACACTGCCCCCTGACACACTGCACCCTAACACAATACACCCTGACACATTGCCCTCTGACACACTGCACCTTGACACACTGCACCCTAACACAATACACCCTGACACACTGCCCGCTGACACACTGCCACCTCACACACTGCCCCCTGACACACTGCGCCCTGACACACTGCCCCCTGACACACTGCCCTCTGACACACTGCTCTCTGACACACTGCTCCCTGACACACTGCCCTCTGATACACAGCACCTTGACACACTGCCTCCTGACACACTGCCCTCCGACACATTTCCCCACTGACACACTGCTCCCTGACACACTGCCCTCTGACACACTGCATCCTGACACACTACCCCCTGACACACTACACCTGACACACTGCTCCCTGACACACTGCCCTCTGACACACTACACCCTGACACACTACACCCTGACACACTGGCCCAGGACACACTGCACCCTGATACACTGCACCATGACACACTGACACCCGACACACAGCACCCTGACACACTCTCCCCTACACACTGCCCCCTGACACACTGCACCCTGACACACTCCCACTGACACACTTCACCCTTACACACTGCCCCCTGACACACTGCACCCTGACACACTTCCCCTAACACACTGCACCCTGAAACACTGCACCCTGACACACTGCACCCCGACATACTGCACCCTGACACACTGCCCCCTGACACACTTCACCCTGACACACTACATCCTGACACACTGCCCCTGACACACTGCACCCTGACACACTGCACCCTGACACACTGCCCCTGACACACTGACACCCGACAAACAGCAACCTGACACACGCCCCCCGACATACAGCCCCCTGACACACTGCACCCTGACACACTCCCCTGACACACCTCTCCCTGACACACTGCCCGCTGACACACTGCCACCTCACACACTTCACCCTGACACACTGCACCTGACACACTGTCCCTGACACACTGTCTCTGACACACTGCACACTGACACACTTCACCCAGACACACAGCCCGCTGACACACTGCCCCCCGACACACTGAACCACTCTCACACTGCACACTGACACACTGCAGCCTGACACGCTGCACCCTGACACACTACACCCTGACAAACTTCACCCTGACACACTGCTCCCTGACACACTTCACCTTGACACACTGACCCCCTGACACACTGTACCGTGACACATTGCCCCCTGACACACTGTCTCCAGACACACAGCCCTCTGACACACTAGGCCGTGACACATTGCCCTCGGGCACATTGCCTCCTGACACACTGCCCCCTGACACACTGCCTCCTGTCACATTACACCCTGACATATTGCCCCCGACACATTGCTTCCTGACACACTGCACCCTGACACACTGCACCCTGACACAATCCCCTGACACACTTCACCCTGACACACTGCCCCTTGACACACTGCCACCACACAGACTTCACCCTAACACACAGCCCTCTGACACACTAGGCCGTGACACATTGCCCTCGGACACATTGCCTCCTGTCACACTGCCCCCTGACTCACTGCTGCCTGACACACTGCCCCCTGACTCACTGCACCCTGACACACTGTGCCCTGACACACTGCCCCCTGACACACTGCCCCCTGACACACTATCCCCTGACACACTATCCCCTGACACACTGCTCCCTGACATACTGCCCCTAACACACTACACCCTGACACACTGCTCCCTGACACACAGCCCTCTGACACACTACACCCTGACACACTGCATCCTGACACATTTCCCCTAAAACACTGCACCCTGACACACTGCACCCTAACACACTGCCCCCTGACACACTGCCCTCTGACACACTGCTCCCTGACACACTGCCCTCTGATACACAGCACCTTGACACACTGTCCCCTGACACACTGCCTTCCGACACACTGCCCCCCCTGACACACTGCCAATGACACACTGCCCCCTGACACACTGCCCCCGACATATTACACCCTGACACACTGCCCCCTGACACACGACACCCTGACACACTACACCCTGACACATTGCTCCCTGACACACTGCACCCTGACACACTACACCCTGACACATTGCTCCCTGACACACAGCCCCCGACACATTGCACCCTGACACAATCCCCTGACACACTTCTCCCTGACACACTGCCCGCTGACACACTGCCACCTCACACACTGCCCCCTGACACACTGCACCCTAACACAATACACCCTGACACATTGCCCTCTGACACACTGCACCTTGACACACTGCCCCCTGACACACTACACCTGACACACTGCTCCCTGACACACTACACCCTGACACACTGCATCCTGACACACTTCCCCTAACACACTGCCCCCTGACACACTGCCCCCTGACACACTCTCCTCTGACACACTGCTCCCTGACACACTGCCCTCTGATACACAGCACCTTGACACACTGCCCCCTGACACACTGCCCTCCAACACACTGCCCCCCGACACACTGCTCCCTGACACACTGCCCTCTGACACACTGCACCCTGACACACTACCCCCTGACACACTACACCTGACACACTGCTCCCTGACACACTGCCCTCTGACACACTGCCCTCTGACACACTACACCCTGACACACTGCACCCTGACACACTTTCCCTTACACACTGCTCCCTGACACACTGCTCCCTGACACACTGCCCCCTGACACACTGCCCTCTGACACACTGCTCCCTGACACACTGCCCTCTGATACACAGCACCTTGACACACTGCCTCCTGACACACTGCCCTCCGACACATTTCCCCACTGACACACTGCTCCCTGACACACTGCCCTCTGACACATTGCATCCTGACACACTGCATCCTGACACACTACCCCCTGACACACTACGCCTGACACACTGCTCCCTGACACACTGCCTCCTGACACACTACACCTGACACACTGCTCCCTGACACACTGCCTCCTGACACACTACCCCCTGACACACTGCACGCTGACACACTTCACCCTTACACACTGCCCCCGACACACTGCACCCTGAAACACTTTCCCTAACACACTGCACCCTGAAACACTGCCCCCTGACACACTTCACCCTGACACACTACATCCTGACACACTGCCCCTGACACACTGCACCCAGACACACTGCACCCTGACACACTGCCCCTGACACACCGCCCCCTGACACACTGACACCCGACAAACAGCAACCTGACACACGCTCCCCGACACACAGCCCCCTGACACACTGCACCCTGACACACTGCCCGCTGACACACTTCTCCCTGACACACTGCCCGCTGACACACTGCCACCTCACACACTTCACCCTGACACACTGCACCCTAACACAATACACCCTGACACATTGCTCCCTGACAAACTGCACCCTGACACACTGCCCCTGACACACTGTCCCTGACACACTGTCTCTGACACACTGCACACTGACACACTTCACACAGACACACTGCCCCCTGACACACTGCCCCTTGACACACTGCCACCTTATCCACTTCACCCTGACACACAGCCCGCTGACACACTGCCCCCCGACACACTGAACCACTCACACACTGCACACTGACACACTGCAGCCTGACACGCTGCACCCTGACACATTGCCCACTGACACACTACACCCTGACAAACTTCACCCTGACACACTGCTCCCTGACACACTTCACCTTGACACACTGACCCCCTGACACACTGTACCGTGACACACTGCCCCTGACACACTGCACACTGACACACAGTCCCCTGACACATTGCCCCCTGACACACTGTCTCCAGACACACAGCCCTCTGACACACTAGGCCGTGACACATTGCCCTTGGACACATTGCCTCCTGACACACTGCCCCCTGACACACTGCCCCCTGACACATTACACCCTGACACACTGCGCCCTGTCACACTACACCCTGACATATTGCCCCCGACACATTGCTCCCTGACACACTGCACCCTGACACACTGCACCCTGACACAATCCCCTGACACACTTCACCCTGACACACAGCCCTCTGACACACTGCCCCCTGACACACTGCCCGCTGACACACTGCCACACACACACTGCCCCCT
Source organism: Chiloscyllium plagiosum (assembly GCF_037043375.1). Taxonomy (NCBI): domain Eukaryota; kingdom Metazoa; phylum Chordata; class Chondrichthyes; order Orectolobiformes; family Hemiscylliidae; genus Chiloscyllium; species Chiloscyllium plagiosum. Next base: position 12,571,554 of record NW_028270181.1, on the reverse strand, counting down.
GACACAGTGCACCCTGACACATTGCCCTCTGACACACTGCCCCCCGACACACTGCTCCCTGACACACTGCCCTCTGACACACTGCACCCTGACACACTACCCCCTGACACACTGCACCTGACACACTGCTCCCTAACACACTGCCCTCTGACACACTACACCCTGACACACTGCACCCTGACACACTTTCCCTTACACACTGCTCCCTGACACACTGCGCCCTGACACACTGCCCCCTGACACACTGCCCTCTGACACACTGCTCTCTGACACACTGCTCCCTGACACACTGCCCTCTGATACACAGCACCTTGACACACTGCCTCCTGACACACTGCCCTCCGACACATTTCCCCACTGACACACTGCTCCCTGACACACTGCCCTCTGACACACTGCATCCTGACACACTACCCCCTGACACACTACACCTGACACACTGCTCCCTGACACACTGCCCTCTGACACACTACACCCTGACACACTACACCCTGACACACTGGCCCAGGACACACTGCACCCTGATACACTGCACCATGACACACTGACACCCGACACACAGCACCCTGACACACTCTCCCCTACACACTGCCCCCTGACACACTGCACCCTGACACACTCCCACTGACACACTTCACCCTTACACACTGCCCCCTGACACACTGAACCCTGACACACTTCCCCTAACACACTGCACCCTGAAACACTGCACCCTGACACACTGCACCCCGACATACTGCCCCTGACACACTGCACCCTGACACACTGCACCCTGACACACTGCCCCTGACACACCGCCCCCGACACACTGACACCCGACAAACAGCAACCTGACACACGCCCCCCGACACACAGCCCCCTGACACACTGCACCCTGACACACTCCCCTGACACACTTCTCCCTGACACACTGCCCGCTGACACACTGCCACCTCACACACTTCACCCTGACACACTGCACCTGACACACTTTCCCTGACACACTGTCTCTGACACACTGCACACTGACACACTTCACCCAGACACACAGCCCGCTGACACACTGCCCCCCGACACACTGAACCACTCTCACACTGCACACTGACACACTGCAGCCTGACACGCTGCACCCTGACACACTACACCCTGACAAACTTCACCCTGACACACTGCTCCCTGACACACTTCACCTTGACACACTGACCCCCTGACACACTGTACCGTGACACATTGCCCCCTGACACACTGTCTCCAGACACACAGCCCTCTGACACACTAGGCCGTGACACATTGCCCTCGGACACATTGCCTCCTGACACACTGCCCCCTGACACACTGCCCACTGTCACATTACACCCTGACATATTGCCCCCGACACATTGCTTCCGGACACACTGCACCCTGACACACTGCACCCTGACACAATCCCCTGACACACTTCACCCTGACACACTGCCCCTTGACACACTGCCACCACACAGACTTCACCCTAACACACAGCCCTCTGTCACACTGCCCCCTGACTCACTGCTGCCTGACACACTGCCCCCTGACTCACTGCACCCTGACACACTGTGCCCTGACACACTGCCCCCTGACACACTGCCCCCTGACACACTATCCCCTGACACACTATCCCCTGACACACTGCTCCCTGACATACTGCCCCTAACACACTACACCCTGACACACTGCTCCCTGACACACAGCCCTCTGACACACTACACCCTGACACACTGCATCCTGACACATTTCCCCTAAAACACTGCACCCTGACACACTGCACCCTAACACACTGCCCCCTGACACACTGCCCTCTGACACACTGCTCCCTGACACACTGCCCTCTGATACACAGCACCTTGACACACTGTCCCCTGACACACTGCCTTCCGACACACTGCCCCCCCTGACACACTGCCAATGACACACTGCCCCCTGACACACTGCCCCCGACATATTACACCCTGACACACTGCCCCCTGACACACGACACCCTGACACACTACACCCTGACACATTGCTCCCTGACACACTGCACTCTGACACACTACACCCTGACACATTGCTCCCTGACACACAGCCCCCGACACATTGCACCCTGACACAATCCCCTGACACACTTCACCCTGACACACAGCCCCCTGACACACAGACCCCTGACACACTGCCCCCTACACACTGCTCCCTGACACACTGCCCCCTGACAGACTGCGCTCCGACACACTGCCCTCCGACACACTGCCCTCCTGACACACTGCTCCCTGACACATTGCCCTCTGACACACTGCACCTTGACACACTGCCCCTGACACACTGCCCCCTGACACACTGCTCCCTGACACACTTTCCCTTACACACTGCTCCCTGACACACTGCGCCCTGACTCACTGCCCCCTGACACACTGCCCTCTGACACACTGCTCTCTGACACACTGCTCCCTGACACACTGCCCTCTGATACACAGCACCTTGACACACTGCCTCCTGACACACTGCCCTCCGACACATTTCCCCACTGACACACTGCTCCCTGACACACTGCCCTCTGACACACTGCATCCTGACACACTACCCCCTGACACACTACACCTGACACACTGCTCCCTGACACACTGCCCTCTGACAGACTGCGCTCCGACACACTGCCCTCCGACACACTGCCCTCCTGACACACTGCTCCCTGACACATTGCCCTCTGACACACTGCACCTTGACACACTGCCCCTGACACACTACACCTGACACACTGCACCCTGACACACTTTCCCTTACACACTGCTCCCTGACACACTGCGCCCTGACACACTGCCCCCTGACACACTGCCCTCTGACACACTGCTCTCTGACACACTGCTCCCTGACACACTGCCCTCTGATACACAGCACCTTGACACACTGCCTCCTGACACACTGCCCTCCGACACATTTCCCCACTGACACACTGCTCCCTGACACACTGCCCTCTGACACACTGCATCCTGACACACTACCCCCTGACACACTACACCTGACACACTGCTCCCTGACACACTGCCCTCTGACACACTACACCCTGACACACTACACCCTGACACACTGGCCCAGGACACACTGCACCCTGATACACTGCACCATGACACACTGACACCCGACACACAGCACCCTGACACACTCTCCCCTACACACTGCCCCCTGACACACTGCACCCTGACACACTCCCACTGACACACTTCACCCTTACACACTGCCCCCTGACACACTGCACCCTGACACACTTCCCCTAACACACTGCACCCTGAAACACTGCACCCTGACACACTGCACCCCGACATACTGCACCCTGACACACTGCCCCCTGACACACTTCACCCTGACACACTACATCCTGACACATTGCCCCTGACACACTGCACCCTGACACACTGCACCCTGACACACTGCCCCTGACACACCGCCCCCGACACACTGACACCCGACAAACAGCAACCTGACACACGCCCCCGACACACAGCCCCCTGACACACTGCACCCTGACACACTCCCCTGACACACTTCTCCCTGACACACTGCCCGCTGACACACTGCCACCTCACACACTTCACCCTGACACACTGCACCTGACACACTGTCCCTGACACACTGTCTCTGACACACTGCACACTGACACACTTCACCCAGACACACAGCCCGCTGACACACTGCCCCCCGACACACTGAACCACTCTCACACTGCACACTGACACACTGCAGCCTGACACGCTGCACCCTGACACACTACACCCTGACAAACTTCACCCTGACACACTGCTCCCTGACACACTTCACCTTGACACACTGACCCCCTGACACACTGTACCGTGACACATTGCCCCCTGACACACTGTCTCCAGACACACAGCCCTCTGACACACTAGGCCGTGACACATTGCCCTCGGACACATTGCCTCCTGACACACTGCCCCCTGACACACTGCCCACTGTCACATTACACCCTGACATATTGCCCCCGACACATTGCTTCCGGACACACTGCACCCTGACACACTGCACCCTGACACAATCCCCTGACACACTTCACCCTGACACACTGCCCCTTGACACACTGCCACCACACAGACTTCACCCTAACACACAGCCCTCTGTCACACTGCCCCCTGACTCACTGCTGCCTGACACACTGCCCCCTGACTCACTGCACCCTGACACACTGTGCCCTGACACACTGCCCCCTGACACACTGCCCCCTGACACACTATCCCCTGACACACTATCCCCTGACACACTGCTCCCTGACATACTGCCCCTAACACACTACACCCTGACACACTGCTCCCTGACACACAGCCCTCTGACACACTACACCCTGACACACTGCATCCTGACACATTTCCCCTAAAACACTGCACCCTGACACACTGCACCCGAACACACTGCCCCCTGACACACTGCCCTCTGACACACTGCTCCCTGACACACTGCCCTCTGATACACAGCACCTTGACACACTGTCCCCTGACACACTGCCTTCCGACACACTGCCCCCCCTGACACACTGCCAATGACACACTGCCCCCTGACACACTGCCCCCGACATATTACACCCTGACACACTGCCCCCTGACACACGACACCCTGACACACTACACCCTGACACATTGCTCCCTGACACACTGCACTCTGACACACTACACCCTGACACATTGCTCCCTGACACACAGCCCCCGACACATTGCACCCTGACACAATCCCCTGACACACTTCACCCTGACACACAGCCCCCTGACACACAGACCCCTGACACACTGCCCCCTACACACTGCTCCCTGACACACTGCCCCCTGACAGACTGCGCTCCGACACACTGCCCTCCGACACACTGCCCTCCTGACACACTGCTCCCTGACACATTGCCCTCTGACACACTGCACCTTGACACACTGCCCCTGACACACTACACCTGATACACTGCTCCCTGACACACTGTCCTCTGACACACTGCTCCCCTAACACACTGCTCCCTGACACACTGCCCTCTGACACACTGCACGTTGACACACTGCCCCCTGACACACTACACCTGACACACTGCACCTTGAAACACTTCCCCTAACACACTGCTCCCTGACACACTGCTCGCTGACACACTGCCCCCGGACACACTGCACCCTGACACACTGCACCCTGACACACTGCCGCATGATACACTGCCCCCTGACACAGTGACACCAGACACACTGCCCCTGACACACTTCACCCTTACACGCTGCCCCCTAACACACTGCTCCCTGACACACTGCCCTCTGACACACTGCACGTTGACACACTGCCCCCTGACACACTACACCTGACACACTGCCCTCTGACACACTACACCCTGACACATTGCACCCTGACACACTTCCCCTAACACACTGCTCCCTGACACACTGCTCCCTGACACACTGCCCCCGGACACACTGCACCCTGACACACTGCACCCTGACACACTGCCCCATGATACACTGCCCCATGACACACTGAAACCAGACACACTGCCCCTGACACACTTCACCCTTACACACTGCCCTCTGATACACTGCTCCCTGACACACTGCCCTCTGACACACTGCACCCTGACACACTACCCCCTGACACACTACACCTGACACACTGCTCCCTGACACACTGCCCTCTGACACACTACACCCTGACACACTGCACCCTGACACACTTTCCCTTACACACTGCTCCCTGACACACTGCTCCCTGACACACTGCCCCCTGACACACTTTCCCTCACACACTGCTTCCCTGACACACTGCTCCCTGACACACTGGCCCAGGACACACTGCACCCTGATACACTGCCCCCTGACACACTGACACCCGACACACAGCACCCTAACACACTCTCCCCTACACACTGCCCCCTGACACACTGCACGCTGACACACTCCCACTGACACACTTCACCCTTACACACTGCCCCCTGACACACTGCTCCATGACACACTGCTCCCTGACACACTTCCCCTAACACACTGCACCCTGAAACACTGCACCCTGACACACTGCACCCCAAAATACTGCACCCTGACACACTGCCCCCTGACACACTGCACACTGACACACTACATCCTGACACACTGCCCCTGACACACTGCACCCTGACACACTGCACCCTGACACACTGCCCCTGACACACCGCCCCCTGACACACTGACACCCGACAAACAGCAACCTGACACACGCTCCCCGACACACAGCCCCCTGACACACTGCACCCTGACACACTCCCCTGACACACTTCTCCCTGACACACTGCCCGCTGACACACTGCCACCTCACACACTGCCCCCTGACACACTGCACCCTAACACAATACACCCTGACACATTGCCCTCTGACACACTGCACCCTGACACACTGCACCCTGACACACTGCCCCTGACACACCGCCCCCTGACACACTGACACCCGACAAACAGCAACCTGACACACGCTCCCCGACACACAGCCCCCTGACACACTCCCCTGACACACTTCTCCCTGACACACTGCCCGCTGACACACTGCCACCTCACACACTGCCCCCTGACACACTGCACCCTAACACAATACACCCTGACACATTGCCCTCTGACACACTGCACCTTGACACACTGCCCCCTGACACACTACACCTGACACACTGCTCCCTGACACACTACACCCTGACACACTGCATCCTGACACACTACACCCTGACACACTGCCCCCGACACATTGCTCCCTGACACACTGCACCCTGACACACTACACCCTGACACACTGCCCCTGACACACTGCCCCCTGACACACTGCCCCCAACACATTACACCCTGATACACTGCCCCCTGACACACTACACCCTGACACACTACACCCTGGCACATTGCTCCCTGACACACTGCACCCTGACACACTACACCCTGACACACGCTCCTCGACACACAGCCCCCGACACACTGCACCCTGACACAATCCCCTGACACACTTCACCCTGGAACACTGCCCCCTGACACACTGACACCTCACACACTTCACCCTGACACACAGCCCCCTGACACACAGACTCCTGACACACTGCCCCCTACACACTGCCCTCCGATACACTGCTCCCTGACACACTGCCCCTTGACAGACTGCGCTCCGACACACTGCCCTCCGACACACTGCCCTCCTGGCACACTGCTCCCTGACACACTGCCCTCTGACACACTTCACCCTGACACACTGCACCCTAACACTCTGCTCCCTGACACATTGCCCTCTGACACACTGCACCTTGACACACTGCCCCCTGACACACTACACCTGACACACTGCTCCCTGACACACTGTCCTCTGACACACTGCTCCCCTAACACACTACTCCCTGACACACTGCCCTCTGACACACTGCTCCCTGACACACTGCCCTCTGATACACAGCACCTTGACACACTGCCCCCTGACACACTGCCCTCCAACACACTGCCCCCCGACACACTGCTCCCTGACACACTGCCCTCTGACACACTGCACCCTGACACACTACCCCCTGACACACTACACCTGACACACTGCTCCCTGACACACTGCCCTCTGACACACTGCCCTCTGACACACTACACCCTGACACACTGCACCCTGACACACTTTCCCTTACACACTGCTCCCTGACACACTGCTCCCTGACACACTGCCCCCTGACACACTGCCCTCTGACACACTGCTCCCTGACACACTGCCCTCTGATACACAGCACCTTGACACACTGCCTCCTGACACACTGCCCTCCGACACATTTCCCCACTGACACACTGCTCCCTGACACACTGCCCTCTGACACACTGCATCCTGACACACTGCATCCTGACACACTACCCCCTGACACACTACGCCTGACACACTGCTCCCTGACACACTGCCTCCTGACACACTACACCTGACACACTGCTCCCTGACACACTGCCTCCTGACACACTACCCCCTGACACACTGCACGCTGACACACTTCACCCTTACACACTGCCCCCGACACACTGCACCCTGAAACACTTTCCCTAACACACTGCACCCTGAAACACTGCCCCCTGACACACTTCACCCTGACACACTACATCCTGACACACTGCCCCTGACACACTGCACCCAGACACACTGCACCCTGACACACTGCCCCTGACACACCGCCCCCTGACACACTGACACCCGACAAACAGCAACCTGACACACGCTCCCCGACACACAGCCCCCTGACACACTGAACCCTGACACACTGCCCGCTGACACACTTCTCCCTGACACACTGCCCGCTGACACACTGCCACCTCACACACTTCACCCTGACACACTGCACCCTAACACAATACACCCTGACACATTGCTCCCTGACAAACTGCACCCTGACACACTGCCCCTGACACACTGTCCCTGACACACTGTCTCTGACACACTGCACACTGACACACTTCACACAGACACACTGCCCCCTGACACACTGCCCCTTGACACACTGCCACCTTATCCACTTCACCCTGACACACAGCCCGCTGACACACTGCCCCCCGACACACTGAACCACTCACACACTGCACACTGACACACTGCAGCCTGACACGCTGCACCCTGACACATTGCCCACTGACACACTACACCCTGACAAACTTCACCCTGACACACTGCTCCCTGACACACTTCACCTTGACACACTGACCCCCTGACACACTGTACCGTGACACACTGCCCCTGACACACTGCCCCCTGACACACTGCCCCCTGACACATTACACCCTGACACACTGCGCCCTGTCACACTACACCCTGACATATTGCCCTCGACACATTGCTCCCTGACACACTGCACCCTGACACACTGCACCCTGACACAATCCCCTGACACACTTCACCCTGACACACTGCCCCTTGACACACTGCCACCACACAGACTTCACCCTGACACACAGCCCTCTGACACACTGCCCCCTGACACACTGCCCTCTGACACACTGCCACACACACACTGCCCCCTGACACAGTGCACCCTGACACATTGCCCTCTGACACACTGCCCCCCGACACACTGCTCCCTGACACACTGCCCTCTGACACACTGCACCCTGACACACTACCCCCTGACACACTACACCTGACACACTGCTCCCTAACACACTGCCCTCTGACACACTACACCCTGACACACTGCACCCTGACACACTTTCCCTTACACACTGCTCCCTGACACACTGCGCCCTGACACACTGCCCCCTGACACACTGCCCTCTGACACACTGCTCTCTGACACACTGCTCCCTGACACACTGCCCTCTGATACACAGCACCTTGACACACTGCCTCCTGACACACTGCCCTCCGACACATTTCCCCACTGACACACTGCTCCCTGACACACTGCCCTCTGACACACTGCATCCTGACACACTACCCCCTGACACACTACACCTGACACACTGCTCCCTGACACACTGCCCTCTGACACACTACACCCTGACACACTACACCCTGACACACTGGCCCAGGACACACTGCACCCTGATACACTGCACCATGACACACTGACACCCGACACACAGCACCCTGACACACTCTCCCCTACACACTGCACCCTGACACACTTCCCCTAACACACTGCACCCTGAAACACTGCACCCTGACACACTGCACCCCGACATACTGCACCCTGACACACTGCCCCCTGACACACTTCACCCTGACACACTACATCCTGACACACTGCCCCTGACACACTGCACCCTGACACACTGCACCCTGACACACTGCCCCTGACACACCGCCCCCGACACACTGACACCCGACAAACAGCAACCTGACACACGCCCCCCGACACACAGCCCCCAGACACACTGCACCCTGACACACTCCCCTGACACACTTCTCCCTGACACACTGCCCGCTGACACACTGCCACCTCACACACTTCACCCTGACACACTGCACCTGACACACTGTCCCTGACACACTGTCTCTGACACACTGCACACTGACACACTTCACCCAGACACACAGCCCGCTGACACACTGCCCCCCGACACACTGAACCACTCTCACACTGCACACTGACACACTGCAGCCTGACACGCTGCACCCTAACACACTACACCCTGACAAACTTCACCCTGACACACTGCTCCCTGACACACTTCACCTTGACACACTGACCCCCTGACACACTGTACCGTGACACATTGCCCCCTGACACACTGTCTCCAGACACACAGCCCTCTGACACACTAGGCCGTGACACATTGCCCTCGGACACATTGCCTCCTGACACACTGCCCCCTGACACACTGCCCCCTGTCACATTACACCCTGACATATTGCCCCCGACACATTGCTTCCTGACACACTGCACCCTGACACACTGCACCCTGACACAATCCCCTGACACACTTCACCCTTACACACTGCCCTCTGACACACTGCACCCTGACACACTTCCCCTAACACACTGCACCCTGAAACACTGCACCCTGACACACTGCACCCCGACATACTGCACCCTGACACACTGCCCCCTGACACACTTCACCCTGACACACTACATCCTGACACACTGCCCCTGACACACTGCACCCTGACACACTGCACCCTGACACACTGCCCCTGACACACCGCCCCCGACACACTGACACCCGACAAACAGCAACCTGACACACGCCCCCCGACACACAGCCCCCTGACACACTGCACCCTGACACACTCCCCTGACACACTTCTCCCTGACACACTGCCCGCTGACACACTGCCACCTCACACACTTCACCCTGACACACTGCACCTGACACACTGTCCCTGACACACTGTCTCTGACACACTGCACACTGACACACTTCACCCAGACACACAGCCCGCTGACACACTGCCCCCCGACACACTGAACCACTCTCACACTGCACACTGACACACTGCAGCCTGACACGCTGCACCCTAACACACTACACCCTGACAAACTTCACCCTGACACACTGCTCCCTGACACACTTCACCTTGACACAGTGACCCCCTGACACACTGTACCGTGACACATTGCCCCCTGACACACTGTCTCCAGACACACAGCCCTCTGACACACTAGGCCGTGACACATTGCCCTCGGACACATTGCCTCCTGACACACTGCCCCCTGACACACTGCCCCCTGTCACATTACACCCTGACATATTGCCCCCGACACATTGCTTCCTGACACACTGCACCCTGACACACTGCACCCTGACACAATCCCCTGACACACTTCACCCTGACACACTGCCCCTTGACACACTGCCACCACACAGACTTCACCCTAACACACAGCCCTCTGTCACACTGCCCCCTGACTCACTGCACCCTGACACACTGTGCCCTGACACACTGCCCCCTGACACACTGCCCCCTGACACACTATCCCCTGACACACTATCCCCTGACACACTACCCCCTGACATACTGCTCCTAACACACTACACCCTGACACACTGCTCCCTGACACACAGCACTCTGACACACTACACCCTGACACACTGCATCCTGACACATTTCCCCTAAAACACTGCACCCTGACACACTGCACCCTAACACACTGCCCCCTGACACACTGCCCTCTGACACACTGCTCCCTGACACACTGCCCTCTGATACACAGCACCTTGACACACTGTCCCCTGACACACTGCCTTCCGACACACTGCCCCCCCTGACACACTGCCAATGACACACTGCCCCCTGACACACTGCCCCCGACATATTACACCCTGACACACTGCCCCCTGACACACGACACCCTGACACACTACACCCTGACACATTGCTCCCTGACACACTGCACCCTGACACACTACACCCTGACACATTGCTCCCTGACACACAGCCTCCGACACATTGCACCCTGACACAATCCCCCGACACACTTCACCCTGACACACAGCCCCCTGACACACTGCCCCCTACACACTGCCCTCCTGACACACTGCTCCCTGACACATTGCCCTCTGACACACTGCACCTTGACACACTGCCCCCGACACACTACACCTGACACACTGCTCCCTGACATACTGTCCTCTGACACACTGCTCCCCTAACACACTGCTCCCTGACACACTGCCCTCTGACACACTGCACGTTGACACACTGCCCCCTGACACACTACACCTGACACACTGCACCTTGAAATACTTCCCCTAACACACTGCTCCCTGACACACTGCTCGCTGACACACTGCCCCCGGACACACTGCACCCTGACACACTGCACCCTGACACAGTGCCGCATGATACACTGCCCCCTGACACAGTGACACCAGACACACTGCCCCTGACACACTTCACCCTTACACGCTGCCCCCTAACACACTGCTCCCTGACACACTGCCCTCTGACACACTGCACGTTGACACACTGCCCCCTGACACACTACACCTGACACACTGCCCTCTGACACACTACACCCTGACACATTGCACCCTGACACACTTCCCCTAACACACTGCTCCCTGACACACTGCTCCCTGACACACTGCCCCCGGACACACTGCACCCTGACACACTGCACCCTGACACACTGCACCCTGACACACTGCCCCATGATACACTGCCCCATGACACACTGAAACCAGACACACTGCCCCTGACACACTTCACCCTTACACACTGCCCTCTGATACACTGCACCCTGACACACTGCCCTCCTGACACACTGCTCCCTGACACACTGCCCTCTGACGCACTGCACCCAGACACACTGCAACCTGACACACTCCCCCTGACACACTTCACCCTTACACACTGCCCCCTGACACACTGCACCCTGACACACTTCCCTTAACACACTGCACCTTGAAACACTGCACCCTGACACACTGCCTTCTGATACACTGCACCCTCACACACTGCCCCCTGACACACTGCCCTCCGACACACTGCCCTCCTGACACACTGCTCCCTGACACACTGACACCCGACACACTGCACTCTGACACACATCACCCTGACACACTGCCACCTCACACACTTCACCCTGACACACAGCCCCCTGACACACAGCCCCCTGACACACTGCACCCTGACACACTGCCCCCTGACACACTGCCCTCCGACACACTGCTCCCTGACACAATGCCCCCTGACACAATGCCCCCTGACACAATGCCCCCTGATACACTGCACCCTGACACACTACCCCCAGTTACACTTCCCTCCGACACACTGCCCCCCTGACACACTGCTCCCTGACACACTGCCCTCTGACACACTGCACCCTGACACACTGTCCTCTGACACACTGCTCCCCTAACACACTGTTCCCTGACACACTGCACGCTGACACACTGCCCTCTGACACTCTACACCTGACACACTGCCCTCTGACACACTACACCCTGACAAACTACACCCTGACACACTACACCCTGACACACTGCTCTCTGACACACTTCACCTTGACACACTGACCCCCTGACATACTGCACCATGACACACTGCCCCCTGACACATTACACCCTGACACACTGCCCCTGACACATTACTCCCTGACACACTGCACCCTGACACACTACACCCTGACACACTGCCCCTGACACACAGCCCCCTGACACACTGCCCCCTGACACACTACACCCTGACACACTGCCCCCGACACATTGCTCCCTGACACACTGCACCCTGACACACTACACCCTGACACACTGCCCCTGACACACTGCCCCCTGACACACTGCCCCCAACACATTACACCCTGATACACTGCCCCCTGACACACTACACCCTGACACACTACACCCTGGCACATTGCTCCCTGACACACTGCAACCTGACACACTACACCCTGACACACGCTCCTCGACACACAGCCCCCGACACACTGCACCCTGACACAATCCCCTGACACACTTCACCCTGGAACACTGCCCCCTGACACACTGACACCTCACACACTTCACCCTGACACACAGCCCCCTGACACACAGACTCCTGACACACTGCCCCCTACACACTGCCCTCCGATACACTGCTCCCTGACACACTGCCCCTTGACAGACTGCGCTCCGACACACTGCCCTCCGACACACTGCCCTCCTGGCACACTGCTCCCTGACACACTGCCCTCTGACACACTTCACCCTGACACACTGCACCCTAACACTCTGCTCCCTGACACATTGCCCTCTGACACACTGCACCTTGACACACTGCCCCCTGACACACTACACCTGACACACTGCTCCCTGACACACTGTCCTCTGACACACTGCTCCCCTAACACACTACTCCCTGACACACTGCCCTCTGACACACTGCTCCCTGACACACTGCCCTCTGATACACAGCACCTTGACACACTGCCCCCTGACACACTGCCCTCCAACACACTGCCCCCCGACACACTGCTCCCTGACACACTGCCCTCTGACACACTGCACCCTGACACACTACCCCCTGACACACTACACCTGACACACTGCTCCCTGACACACTGCCCTCTGACACACTGCCCTCTGACACACTACACCCTGACACACTGCACCCTGACACACTTTCCCTTACACACTGCTCCCTGACACACTGCTCCCTGACACACTGCCCCCTGACACACTGCCCTCTGACACACTGCTCCCTGACACACTGCCCTCTGATACACAGCACCTTGACACACTGCCTCCTGACACACTGCCCTCCGACACATTTCCCCACTGACACACTGCTCCCTGACACACTGCCCTCTGACACACTGCATCCTGACACACTGCATCCTGACACACTACCCCCTGACACACTACGCCTGACACACTGCTCCCTGACACACTGCCTCCTGACACACTACACCTGACACACTGCTCCCTGACACACTGCCTCCTGACACACTACCCCCTGACACACTGCACGCTGACACACTTCACCCTTACACACTGCCCCCGACACACTGCACCCTGAAACACTTTCCCTAACACACTGCACCCTGAAACACTGCCCCCTGACACACTTCACCCTGACACACTACATCCTGACACACTGCCCCTGACACACTGCACCCAGACACACTGCACCCTGACACACTGCCCCTGACACACCGCCCCCTGACACACTGACACCCGACAAACAGCAACCTGACACACGCTCCCCGACACACAGCCCCCTGACACACTGCACCCTGACACACTGCCCGCTGACACACTTCTCCCTGACACACTGCCCGCTGACACACTGCCACCTCACACACTTCACCCTGACACACTGCACCCTAACACAATACACCCTGACACATTGCTCCCTGACAAACTGCACCCTGACACACTGCCCCTGACACACTGTCCCTGACACACTGTCTCTGACACACTGCACACTGACACACTTCACACAGACACACAGCCCGCTGACACACTGCCCCCCGACACACTGAACCACTCACACACTGCACACTGACACACTGCAGCCTGACACGCTGCACCCTGACACATTGCCCACTGACACACTACACCCTGACAAACTTCACCCTGACACACTGCTCCCTGACACACTTCACCTTGACACACTGACCCCCTGACACACTGTACCGTGACACACTGCCCCTGACACACTGCACACTGACACACAGTCCCCTGACACATTGCCCCCTGACACACTGTCTCCAGACACACAGCCCTCTGACACATTAGGCCGTGACACATTGCCCTTGGACACATTGCCTCCTGACACACTGCCCCCTGACACACTGCCCCCTGACACATTACACCCTGACACACTGCGCCCTGTCACACTACACCCTGACATATTGCCCCCGACACATTGCTCCCTGACACACTGCACCCTGACACACTGCACCCTGACACAATCCCCTGACACACTTCACCCTGACACACTGCCCCTTGACACACTGCCACCACACAGACTTCACCCTGACACACAGCCCTCTGACACACTGCCCCCTGACACACTGCCCGCTGACACACTGCCACACACACACTGCCCCCTGACACAGTGCACCCTGACACATTGCCCTCTGACACACTGCCCCCCGACACACTGCTCCCTGACACACTGCCCTCTGACACACTGCACCCTGACACACTACCCCCTGACACACTACACCTGACACACTGCTCCCTAACACACTGCCCTCTGACACACTACACCCTGACACACTGCACCCTGACACACTTTCCCTTACACACTGCTCCCTGACATACTGCGCCCTGACACACTGCCCCCTGACACACTGCCCTCTGACACACTGCTCTCTGACACACTGCTCCCTGACACACTGCCCTCTGATACACAGCACCTTGACACACTGCCTCCTGACACACTGCCCTCCGACACATTTCCCCACTGACACACTGCTCCCTGACACACTGCCCTCTGACACACTGCATCCTGACACACTACCCCCTGACACACTACACCTGACACACTGCTCCCTGACACACTGCCCTCTGACACACTACACCCTGACACACTACACCCTGACACACTGGCCCAGGACACACTGCACCCTGATACACTGCACCATGACACACTGACACCCGACACACAGCACCCTGACACACTCTCCCCTACACACTGCCCCCTGACACACTGCACCCTGACACACTCCCACTGACACACTTCACCCTTACACACTGCCCCCTGACACACTGCACCCTGACACACTTCCCCTAACACACTGCACCCTGAAACACTGCACCCTGACACACTGCACCCCGACATACTGCACCCTGACACACTGCCCCCTGACACACTTCACCCTGACACACTACATCCTGACACACTGCCCCTGACACACTGCACCCTGACACACTGCACCCTGACACACTGCCCCTGACACACCGCCCCCGACACACTGACACCCGACAAACAGCAACCTGACACACGCCCCCCGACACACAGCCCCCTGACACACTGCACCCTGACACACTCCCCTGACACACTTCTCCCTGACACACTGCCCGCTGACACACTGCCACCTCACACACTTCACCCTGACACACTGCACCTGACACACTGTCCCTGACACACTGTCTCTGACACACTGCACACTGACACACTTCACCCAGACACACAGCCCGCTGACACACTGCCCCCCGACACACTGAACCACTCTCACACTGCACACTGACACACTGCAGCCTGACACGCTGCACCCTAACACACTACACCCTGACAAACTTCACCCTGACACACTGCTCCCTGACACACTTCACCTTGACACAGTGACCCCCTGACACACTGTACCGTGACACATTGCCCCCTGACACACTGTCTCCAGACACACAGCCCTCTGACACACTAGGCCGTGACACATTGCCCTCGGACACATTGCCTCCTGACACACTGCCCCCTGACACACTGCCCCCTGTCACATTACACCCTGACATATTGCCCCCGACACATTGCTTCCTGACACACTGCACCCTGACACACTGCACCCTGACACAATCCCCTGACACACTTCACCCTGACACACTGCCCCTTGACACACTGCCACCACACAGACTTCACCCTAACACACAGCCCTCTGTCACACTGCCCCCTGACTCACTGCACCCTGACACACTGTGCCCTGACACACTGCCCCCTGACACACTGCCCCCTGACACACTATCCCCTGACACACTATCCCCTGACACACTACCCCCTGACATACTGCTCCTAACACACTACACCCTGACACACTGCTCCCTGACACACAGCCCTCTGACACACTACACCCTGACACACTGCATCCTGACACATTTCCCCTAAAACACTGCACCCTGACACACTGCACCCTAACACACTGCCCCCTGACACACTGCCCTCTGACACACTGCTCCCTGACACACTGCCCTCTGATACACAGCACCTTGACACACTGTCCCCTGACACACTGCCTTCCGACACACTGCCCCCCCTGACACACTGCCAATGACACACTGCCCCCTGACACACTGCCCCCGACATATTACACCCTGACACACTGCCCCCTGACACACGACACCCTGACACACTACACCCTGACACATTGCTCCCTGACACACTGCACCCTGACACACTACACCCTGACACACTGCTCCCTGACACACTGCCCTCTGACACACTGCATCCTGACACACTACCCCCTGACACACTACACCTGACACACTGCTCCCTGACACACTGCCCTCTGACACACTACACCCTGACACACTACACCCTGACACACTGGCCCAGGACACACTGCACCCTGATACACTGCACCATGACACACTGACACCCGACACACAGCACCCTGACACACTCTCCCCTACACACTGCCCCCTGACACACTGCACCCTGACACACTCCCACTGACACACTTCACCCTTACACACTGCCCCCTGACACACTGCACCCTGACACACTTCCCCTAACACACTGCACCCTGAAACACTGCACCCTGACACACTGCACCCCGACATACTGCACCCTGACACACTGCCCCCTGACACACTTCACCCTGACACACTACATCCTGACACACTGCCCCTGACACACTGCACCCTGACACACTGCACCCTGACACACTGCCCCTGACACACCGCCCCCGACACACTGACACCCGACAAACAGCAACCTGACACACGCCCCCCGACACACAGCCCCCTGACACACTGCACCCTGACACACTCCCCTGACACACTTCTCCCTGACACACTGCCCGCTGACACACTGCCACCTCACACACTTCACCCTGACACACTGCACCTGACACACTGTCCCTGACACACTGTCTCTGACACACTGCACACTGACACACTTCACCCAGACACACAGCCCGCTGACACACTGCCCCCCGACACACTGAACCACTCTCACACTGCACACTGACACACTGCAGCCTGACACGCTGCACCCTAACACACTACACCCTGACAAACTTCACCCTGACACACTGCTCCCTGACACACTTCACCTTGACACACTGACCCCCTGACACACTGTACCGTGACACATTGCCCCCTGACACACTGTCTCCAGACACACAGCCCTCTGACACACTAGGCCGTGACACATTGCCCTCGGACACATTGCCTCCTGACACACTGCCCACTGACACACTGCCCCCTGTCACATTACACCCTGACATATTGCCCCCGACACATTGCTTCCTGACACACTGCACCCTGACACACTGCACCCTGACACAATCCCCTGACACACTTCACCCTGACACACTGCCCCTTGACACACTGCCACCACACAGACTTCACCCTAACACACAGCCCTCTGTCACACTGCCCCCTGACTCACTGCACCCTGACACACTGTGCCCTGACACACTGCCCCCTGACACACTGCCCCCTGACACACTATCCCCTGACACACTATCCCCTGACACACTACCCCCTGACATACTGCTCCTAACACACTACACCCTGACACACTGCTCCCTGACACACAGCCCTCTGACACACTACACCCTGACACACTGCATCCTGACACATTTCCCCTAAAACACTGCACCCTGACACACTGCACCCTAACACACTGCCCCCTGACACACTGCCCTCTGACACACTGCTCCCTGACACACTGCCCTCTGATACACAGCACCTTGACACACTGTCCCCTGACACACTGCCTTCCGACACACTGCCCCCCCTGACACACTGCCAATGACACACTGCCCCCTGACACACTGCCCCCGACATATTACACCCTGACACACTGCCCCCTGACACACGACACCCTGACACACTACACCCTGACACATTGCTCCCTGACACACTGCACCCTGACACACTACACCCTGACACATTGCTCCCTGACACACAGCCTCCGACACATTGCACCCTGACACAATCCCCTGACACACTTCACCCTGACACACTGCACCCTGACACACAGACCCCTGACACACTGCCCCCTACACACTGCTCCCTGACACACTGCCCCCTGACAGACTGCGCTCCGACACACTGCCCTCCGAAACACTGCCCTCCTGACACACTGCTCCCTGACACATTGCCCTCTGACACACTGCACCTTGACACACTGCCCCCGACACACTACACCTGACACACTGCTCCCTGACACACTGTCCTCTGACACACTGCTCCCCTAACACACTGCTCCCTGACACACTGCCCTCTGACACACTGCACGTTGACACACTGCCCCCTGACACACTACACCTGACACACTGCACCTTGAAATACTTCCCCTAACACACTGCTCCCTGACACACTGCTCGCTGACACACTGCCCCCGGACACACTGCACCCTGACACACTGCACCCTGACACACTGCCGCATGATACACTGCCCCCTGACACAGTGACACCAGACACACTGCCCCTGACACACTTCACCCTTACACGCTGCCCCCTAACACACTGCTCCCTGACACACAGCCCTCTGACACACTGCACGTTGACACACTGCCCCCTGACACACTACACCTGACACACTGCCCTCTGACACACTACACCTGACACACTGCCCTCTGACACACTGCTCCCTGACACACTGCCCTCTGATACACAGCACCTTGACACACTGTCCCCTGACACACTGCCTTCCGACACACTGCCCCCCCTGACACACTGCCAATGACACACTGCCCCCTGACACACTGCCCCCGACATATTACACCCTGACACACTGCCCCCTGACACACGACACCCTGACACACTACACCCTGACACATTGCTCCCTGACACACTGCACCCTGACACACTACACCCTGACACATTGCTCCCTGACACACAGCCCCCGACACATTGCACCCTGACACAATCCCCTGACACACTTCACCCTGACACACAGCCCCCTGACACACAGACCCCTGACACACTGCCCCCTACACACTGCTCCCTGACACACTGCCCCCTGACAGACTGCGCTCCGACACACTGCCCTCCGACACACTGCCCTCCTGACACACTGCTCCCTGACACATTGCCCTCTGACACACTGCACCTTGACACACTGCCCCCGACACACTACACCTGACACACTGCTCCCTGACACACTGTCCTCTGACACACTGCTCCCCTAACACACTGCTCCCTGACACACTGCCCTCTGACACACTGCACGTTGACACACTGCCCCCTGACACACTACACCTGACACACTGCACCTTGAAATACTTCCCCTAACACACTGCTCCCTGACACACTGCTCGCTGACACACTGCCCCCGGACACACTGCACCCTGACACACTGCACCCTGACACACTGCCGCATGATACACTGCCCCCTGACACAGTGACACCAGACACACTGCCCCTGACACACTTCACCCTTACACGCTGCCCCCTAACACACTGCTCCCTGACACACTGCCCTCTGACACACTGCACGTTGACACACTGCCCCCTGACACACTACACCTTACACACTGCCCTCTGACACACTACACCCTGACACATTGCACCCTGACACACTTCCCCTAACACACTGCTCCCTGACACACTGCTCCCTGACACACTGCCCCCGGACACACTGCACCCTGACACACTGCACCCTGACACACTGCCCCATGATACACTGCCCCATGACACACTGAAACCAGACACACTGCCCCTGACACACTTCACCCTTACACACTGCCCTCTGATACACTGCACCCTGACACACTGCCCTCCTGACACACTGCTCCCTGACACACTGCCCTCTGACGCACTGCACCCAGACACACTGCACCCTGACACACTCCCCCTGACACACTTCACCCTTACACACTGCCCCCTGACACACTGCACCCTGACACACTTCCCCTAACACACTGCACCTTGAAACACTGCACCCTGACACACTGCCTTCTGATACACTGCACCCTCACACACTGCTCCCTGACACACTGCCCTCCGACACACTGCCCTCCTGACACACTGCTCCCTGACACACTGACACCCGACACACTGCACTCTGACACACATCACCCTGACACACTGCCACCTCACACACTTCACCCTGACACACAGCCCCCTGACACACAGCCCCCTGACACACAGCCCCCTGACACACTTCACCCTGACAAAGCCCCCTGACACACAGCCCCCTGACACACTGCACCCTGACACACTGCCCCCTGACACACTGCCCTCCGACACACTGCTCCCTGACACAATGCCCCCTGACACAATGCCCCCTGACACAATGCCCCCTGATACACTGCACCCTGACACACTACCCCCAGTTACACTGCCCTACGACACACTGCCCCCCTGACACACTGCTCCCTGACACACTGCCCTCTGACACACTGCACCCTGACACACTGTCCTCTGACACACTGCTCCCCTAACACACTGTTCCCTGACACACTGCACGCTGACACACTGCCCTCTGACACTCTACACCTGACACACTGCCCTCTGACACACTACACCCTGACAAACTACACCCTGACACACTACACCCTGACACACTGCTCCCTGACACACTTCACCTTGACACACTGACCCCCTGACATACTGCACCATGACACACTGCCCCCTGACACATTACACCCTGACACACTGCCCCTGACACATTACTCCCTGACACACTGCACCCTGACACACTACACCCTGACACACTGCCCCTGACACACAGCCCCCTGACACACTGCCCCCTGACACACTACACCCTGACACACTGCCCCCGACACATTGCTCCCTGACACACTGCACCCTGACACACTACACCCTGACACACTGCCCCTGACACACTGCCCCCTGACACACTGCCCCCAACACATTACACCCTGATACACTGCCCCCTGACACACTACACCCTGACACACTACACCCTGGCACATTGCTCCCTGACACACTGCACCCTGACACACTACACCCTGACACACGCTCCCCGACACACAGCCCCCGACACACTGCACCCTGACACAATCCCCTGACACACTTCACCCTGGAACACTGCCCCCTGACACACTGACACCTCACACACTTCACCCTGACACACAGCCCCCTGACACACAGACTCCTGACACACTGCCCCCTACACACTGCCCTCCGATACACTGCTCCCTGACACACTGCCCCTTGACAGACTGCGCTCCGACACACTGCCCTCCGACACACTGCCCTCCTGGCACACTGCTCCCTGACACACTGCCCTCTGACACACTTCACCCTGACACACTGCACCCCTAACACTCTGCTCCCTGACACATTGCCCTCTGACACACTGCACCTTGACACACTGCCCCCTGACACACTACACCTGACACACTGTCCTCTGACACACTGCTCCCCTAACACACTACTCCCTGACACACTGCCCTCTGACACACTGCACCTTGACACACTGCCCCCTGACACACTACACCTGACACACTGCTCCCTGACACACTGTCCTCTGACACACTGCTCCCCTAACACACTACTCCCTGACACACTGCCACCTCACACACTTCACCCTGACACAGCCCCCTGACACACTGCACCCTGACACACTGCCCCCTGACACACTGCCCTCCGACACACTGCTCCCTGACACAATGCCCTCTGATACACTGCACCCTGACACACTACCCCCAGCCACACTGCCCTCCGACACACTGCCCCCCTGACACACTGCTCCCTGACACACTGCCCTCTGACACAATGCACCCTGACACACTGTCCTCTGACACACTGCTCCCCTAACACACTGCTCCCTGACACACTGCCCTCTGACACACTGCACGCTGACACACTGCCCCCTGACACACTACACCTGACACACTGCCCTCTGACACACTACACTCTGACACACTACACTCTGACACACTGCACCCTGACACACTTCCCCTAACACACTGCTCCCTGACACACTGCTCCCTGACACACTGCCCCCGGACACACTGCACCATGATACACTGCCCCCGACACACTGACACCAGACACACTGCCCCTGACACACTTCACCCTTACACACTGCCCCCTGACACACTGCACCCTGGCACATTTCCCCTAACACACTTCACCTTGAAACACTGCACCCTGACACACTGCCCTCTGATATGCTGCACCCTGACACACTGCCCTCCTGACACACTGCTCCCTGACACACTGCCCTCTGACGCACTGCACCCAGACACACTGCACCCTGACACACTCCCCCTGACACACTTCACCCTTACACACTGCCCGCTGACACACTGCACCCTGACACACTTCCCCTAACACACTGCACCTTGAAACACTGCACCCTGACACACTGCCTTCTGATACACTGCACCCTCACACACTGCCCCTTGACACACTGCCCTCCGACACACTGCCCACCTGACACACTGCTCCCTGACACACTGACACCCGACACACTGCACCCTGACACACTGCCCCCTGACACACTACACCTGACACACTGCTCCCTGACACACTGCCCTCTGACACACTACACCCCGACACACTGCACCCTGACACACTTCTCCTAACACACTGCTCCCTGACACACTGCTCCCTGACAGACTGCCCCCGGACACACTGCACCCTGACACACAGCACCCTGACACACTCTCCCCGACACACAGCCCCTGACACACTGCACCTAACACACTCCCCCTGACACACTTCACCCTTACACACTGCCCCCTGAAACACTGCACCCTGACACACTGCCCCCTGACACACTACACCCTGACACACTACACCCTGACACACTGCCCCTGACACACTGCCCCCTGACACACTGACACCCGACAAACAGCAACCTGACACACGCTCACCGACACACAGCCCCCTGGCACACTGCACCCTGACACACTCCCCTGACACACTGCACCCTGACACACTTCCCCTAACACACTGCTCCCTGACACACTGCTCCCTGACACACTGCCCCCGGACACACTGCACCCTGACACACTGCACCCTGACACACTGCCCCATGATACACTGCCCCCTGACACACTGACACCAGACACACTGCCCCTGACACACTTCACCCTTACACACTGCCCCCTGACACACTGCACCCTGACACATTTCCCCTAACACACTGCACCTTGAAACACTGCACCCTGACACACTGCCCTCTGATATACTGCACCCTGACACACTGCTCCCTGACACACTGCCCTCCTGACACACTGCACCCAGACACACTGCACCCTGACACACTCCCCCTGACACACTTCACCCTTACACACTGCACCCAGACACACTGCACCCTGACACACTGCACCCTGACACACTTCACCCTTACACACTGCCCCCTGACACACTGCACCCTGACACACTTCCCCTAATACACTGCACCTTGAAACACTGCACCCTGACTCACTGCCTTCTGATACACTGCACCCTCACACACTGCCCCTTGACACACTGCCCTCCGACACACTGCCCACCTGACACACTGCTCCCTGACACACTGACACCCGACACACTGCACCCGGACACACTGCCCCCAGACACACTACACCTGACATACTGCTCCCTGACACACTGCCCTCTGACACACTACACCCCGACACACTGCACCCTCACACACTGCCCCTTGACACACTGCCCTCCGACACACTGCCCACCTGACACACTGCTCCCTGACACACTGACACCCGACACACTGCACCCTGACACACTGCCCCCTGACACACTACACCTGACACACTGCTCCCTGACACACTGCCCTCTGACACACTACACCCCGACACACTGCACCCTGACACACTTCTCCTAACACACTGCTCCCTGACACACTGCTCCCTGACAGACTGCCCCCGGACACACGCTCCCCGACACACAGCACCCTGACACACTCTCCCCGACACACAGCCCCTGACACACTGACATCCGACACACTGCCCACCTGACACACTGCTCCCTGACACACTGACACCCGACACACTGCACCCTGACACACTGCCCCCTGACACACTGCACCCTGACACACTGCCCCCCGACACACAGCACCCTGACACACTCTCCCCGACACACAGCCCCTGACACACTGACATCCGACACACTGCCCACCTGACACACTGCTCCCTGACACACTGACACCCGACACACTGCACCCTGACACACTGCCCCCTGACACACTACACCTGACACACTGCTCCCTGACACACTGCCCTCTGACACACTACACCCCGACACACTGCACCCTGACACACTTCTCCTAACAAACTGCTCCCTGACACACTGCTCCCTGACAGACTGCACCCGGACACACTGCTCCCTGACACACTGCCCCCCGACACACAGCACCCTGACACACTCTCCCTGACACACAGCCCCTGACACACTGCACCTAACACACTCCCCTGACACACTTCACCCTTACACACTGCCCCCTGAAACACTACACCCTGACACACTGCCCCCTGACACACTACACGCTGACACACTACACCCTGACACACTGCCCTTGACACACTGCCCCATGACACACTGACACCCGACAAACAGCAACCTGACACACGCTCACCGACACACAGCCCCCTGGCACACTGCACCCTGACACACTCCCCTGACACACTGCACCCTGACACACTTCCCCTAACACACTGCTCCCTGACACACTGCTCCCTGACACACTGCCCCCGGACACACTGCACCCTGACACACTGCACCCTGATACACTGCCCCATGATACACTGCCCCCTGACACACTGACACCAGACACACTGCCCCTGACACACTTCACCCTTACACACTGCCCCCTGACACACTGCATGCTGACACATTTCCCCTAACACACTGCACCTTGAAACACTGCACCCTGACACACTGCCGTCTGATATACTGCACCCTGACACACTGCTCCCTGACACACTGCCCTCCTGACACACTGCACCTAGACACACTGCACCCTGACACACTCCCCCTGACACACTTCACCCTTACACACTGCACCCAGACACACTGCACCCTGACACACTGCACCCTGACACACTCCCCCTGACACACTTCACCCTTACACACTGCCCCCTGACACACTGCACCCTGACACACTTCCCCTAATACACTGCACCTTGAAACACTGCACCCTGACTCACTGCCTTCTGATACACTGCACCCTCACACACTGCCCCTTGACACACTGCCCTCCGACACACTACACCTGACACACTGCTCCCTGACACACTGCCCTCTGACACACTACTCCCCGACACACTGCACCCTCACACACTGCCCCTTGACACACTGCCCTCCGACACACTGCCCACCTGACACACTGCTCCCTGACACACTGACACCCGACACACTGCACCCTGACACACTGCCCCCTGACACACTACACCTGACACACTGCTCCCTGACACACTGCCCTCTGACACACTACTCCCCGACACACTGCACCCTGACACACTTCTCCTAACACACTGCTCCCTGACACACTGCTCCCTGACAGACTGCCCCCGGACACACTGCACCCTGACACACTTCCCCTAACACACTGCTCCCTGACACACTGCTCCCTGACACACTGCCCCCGGACAGACTGCACCCTGACACACTGCACCCTGACACACTGCCCCATGATACACTGCCCCCTGACACACTGACACCAGACACACTGCCCCTGACACACTTCACCCTTACACACTGCCCCCTGACACACTGCACCCTGACACATTTCCCCTAACACACTGCACTTTGAAACACTGCACCCTGACACACTGCCCTCTGATATACTGCTCCCTGACGCACTGCCCTCCTGACACACTGCACCCAGACACACTGCACCCTGACACACTCCCCCTGACACACTTCACCCTTACACACTGCCCCCTGACACACTGCACCCTGACACACTTCCCCTAACACGCTGCACCTTGAAACACTGCACCCTGACTCACTGCCTTCTGATACACTGCACCCTCACACACTGCCCCTTGACACACTGCCCTCCGACACACTGCCCACCTGACACACTGCTCCCTGACACACTGACACCCGACACACTGCACCCTGACACACTGGCCGCTGACACACTACACCTGACACACTGCTCCGTGACACACTGCCCTCTGACACACTACACCCCGACACACTCCACCCTGACACACTTCTCCTAACACACTGCTCCCTGACACACTGCTCCCTGACAGACTGCCCCCGGACACACTGCACCCTGACACACTGCCCCCCGACACACAGCACCCTGACACACTCTCCCCGACACACAGCCCCTGACACACTGCACCTAACACACTGCCCCCTGAAACACTGCACCCTGACACACTGCCCTCTGACACACTACACCCTGACACACTGCACCCTGACACACTTCCCCTAACACACTGCTCCCTGACACACTGCTCCCTGACACACTGCTCCCTGACACACTGCCCTCTGACGCACTGTACCCAGACACACTGCACCCTGACACACTCCCCCTGACACACTTCATCCTTACACACTGCCCCCTGACACACTGCACCCTGACACACTTCCCCTAACACGCTGCACCTTGAAACACTGCACCCTGACTCACTGCCTTCTGATACACTGCACCCTCACACACTGCCCCTTGACACACTGCCCTCCGACACACTGCCCACCTGACACACTGCTCCCTGACACACTGACACCCGACACACTGCACCCTGACACACTGCCCCCTGACACACTGACACCAGGCACACTGCCCCTGACACACTTCACCCTTACACACTGCCCCCTGACACACTGCACCCTGACACATTTCCCCTAACACACTGCACCTTGAAACACTGCACCCTGACACACTGCCCTCTGATATACTGCACCCTGACACACTGCTCCCTGACACACTGCCCTCTGACGCACTGCACCCAGACACACTGCACCCTGACACACTCCCCCTGACACACTTCACCCTTACACACTGCCCCCTGACACACTGCACCCTGACACACATCTCCTAACACACTGCACCTTGAAACACTGCACCCTGACACACTGCCTTCTGATACACTGCACCCTCACACACTGCCCCTTGACACACTGCCCTCCGACACACTGCCCACCTGACACACTGCTCCCTGACACACTGACACCCGACACACTGCACCCTGACACACTGCCCCCTGACACACTACACCTGACACACTGTTCCCTGACACACTGCCCTCTGACACACTACACCCCGACACACTGCACCCTGACACACTTCTCCTAACACACTGCTCCCTGACACACTGCTCCCTGACAGACTGCCCCCGGACACACTGCACCCTGACACACTGCCCCCCGACACACAGCACCCTGACACACTCTCCCCGACACACAGCCCCTGACACACTGCACCTAACACACTCCCCCTGACACACTTCACCCTTACACACTGCCCCCTGAAACACTGCACCCTGACACACTGCCCCCTGACACACTGCCCCCTGACACACTGCCCGCTGAGACACTACACCCCGACACACTGTACCCTGACACACTTCTCCTAACACACTGCTCCCTGACACACTGCTCCCTCACAGACTGCCCCCGGACACACTGCACCCTGACACACTGCCCCCCGACACACAGCACCCTGACACACTCTCCCCGACACACAGCCCCTGACACACTGCACCTAACACACTCCCCCTGACACACTTCACCCTTACACACTGCCCCCTGAAACACTGCACCCTGACACACTGCCCCCTGACACACTGCCCCCTGACACACTACACCCTGACACACTACACCCTGACACACTGCCCCTGACACACTGCCCCCTGACACACTGACACACGACAAACAGCAACCTGACACACGCTCACCGACACACAGCCCCCTGGCATACTGCACCCTGACACACTCCCCTGACAAACTGCACCCTGACACACTTCCCCTAACACACTGCTCCCTGACACACTGCTCCCTGACACACTGCCCCCGGACACACTGCACCCTGACACACTGCACCCTGACACACTGCACCCTGACACACTGCCCCATGATACACTGCCCCCTGACACACTGACACCAGGCACACTGCCCCTGACACACTTCACCCTTACACACTGCCCCCTGACACACTGCAGCCTGACACATTTCCCCTAACACACTGCACCTTGAAACACTGCACCCTGACACACTGTCCCCTGACGCACTGCACCCAGACACACTGCACCCTGACACACTCCCCCTGACACACTTCACCCTGACACACTGACACCCGACACACTGCACCCTGACACACTGCCCTCAGACACACTACACCCTGACACACTGCACCCTGACACACTTCTCCTAACACACTGCTCCCTGACACACTGCTCCCTGACAGACTGCCCCCGGACACACTGCACCCTGACACACTGCCCCCCGACACACTGCCCCCTGACACACTGATACCCGACACACAGCTCCCTGACACACTCTCCCCGACAAACAGCCCCAGACACACTGCACCCTGACACACTCCCCCTGACACAATTCACCCTTACACACTGCCCCCTGACACACTGCACCCTGACACACTTCCCCTAACACACTGCACCTTGAAACACTGCACCCTGACACACTGCCTTCTGATACACTGCACCCTCACACACTGCCCCTTGACACACTGCCCTCCGACACACTGCCCTCCTGACACACTGCTCCCTGACACACTGACACCCGACACACTGCACCCTGACACACTGCCCTCTGACACACTACACCCCGACACACTGCATCCTGACACACTTCTCCTAACACACTGCTCCCTGACACACTGCTCCCTGACAGACTGCCCCCGGACACACTGCACCCTGACACACTGCCCCCTGACACACTGCCCCCTGACACACTGACACTCGACACACAGCACCCTGACACACTCTCCCCGACACACAGCCCCTGACACACTGCACCTAACACACTCCCCCTGACACACTTCAACCTTACACACTGCCCCCTGAAACACTGCACCCTGACACACTGCCCCTGACACACTACACCCTGACACACTACATCCTGACACACTGCCCCTGACACACTGCCCCCTGACACACTGCCCTCTGACGCACTGCACCCAGACACACTGCACCCTGACACACTCCCCCTGACACACTTCACCGTTACACACTGCCCCCTGACACACTGCACCCTGACACACTTCCCCTAACACACTGCACCTTGAAACACTGCACCCTGACACACTGCCCCCTGACGCACTGCACCCAGACACACTGCACCCTGACACACTCCCCCTGACACACTTCACCCTGACACACTGACACCCGACACACTGCACCCTGACACACTGCCCTCAGACACACTGCACCCTGACACACTGCACCCTGACACACTTCTCCTAACACACTGCTCCCTGACACACTGCTCCCTGACAGACTGCCCCCGGACACACTGCACCCTGACACACTGCCCCCCGACACACTGCCCCCTGACACACTGATACCCGACACACAGCACCCTGACACACTCTCCCCGACAAACAGCCCCAGACACACTGCACCCTGACACACTCCCCCTGACACAATTCACCCTTACACACTGCCCCCTGACACACTGCACCCTGACACACTTCCCCGAACACACTGCACCTTGAAACACTGCACCCTGACACACTGCCTTCTGATACACTGCACCCTCACACACTGCCCCTTGACACACTGCCCTCCGACACACTGCCCACCTGACACACTGCTCCCTGACACACTGACACCCGACACACTGCACCCTGACACACTGCCCTCTGACACACTACACCCCGACACACTGCATCCTGACACACTTCTCCTAACACACTGCTCCCTGACACACTGCTCCCTGACAGACTGCCCCCGGACACACTGCACCCTGACACACTGCCCCCTGACACACTGCCCCCTGACACACTGACACTCGACACACAGCACCCTGACACACTCTCCCCGACACACAGCCCCTGACACACTGCACCTAACACACTCCCCCTGACACACTTCAACCTTACACACTGCCCCCTGAAACACTGCACCCTGACACACTGCCCCCTGACACACTACACCCTGACACACTACATCCTGACACACTGCCCCTGACACACTGCCCCCTGACACACTGCCCTCTGACGCACTGCACCCAGACACACTGCACCCTGACACACTCCCCCTGACACACTTCACCGTTACACACTGCCCCCTGACACACTGCACCCTGACACACATCTCCTAACACACTGCACCTTGAAACACTGCACCCTGACACACTGCCTTCTGATACACTGCACCCTCACACACTGCCCCCTGACACACTACACCTGACACACTACTCCCTGACACACTGCCCTCTGACACACTACACCTAACACACTGCCCCCTGAAACACTGCACCTTCACACACTGCCCCTTGACACACTGCCCTCCGACACACTGCCCACCTGACACACTGCCCCCTGACACACTACACCTGACACACTACTCCCTGACACACTGCCCTCTGACACACTACACCTAACACAATGCCCCCTGAAACACTGCACCTTCACACACTGCCCCTTGACACACTGCCCTCCGACACACTGCCCACCTGACACACTGCCCCCTGACACACTACACCTGACACACTACTCCCTGACACACTGCCCTCTGACACACTACACCCCGACACACTGCACCCTGACACACTTCTCGTAACACACTGCTCCCTGACACACTGCTCCCTGACAGACTGCCCCCGGACACACTGCACCCTGACACACTGCTCCCTGACAGACTGCCCCCGGACACACTGCACCCTGACACACTGCTCCCTGACACACTGCCCCCCGACACACAGCACCCTGACACACTCTCCCCGACACACAGCCTCTGACACACTGCACCTAACACACTGCCCCCTGAAACACTGCACCCTGACACACTGCCCTCTGACACACTACACCCTGACACACTGCACCCTGACACACTTCTCCTAACACACTGCTCCCTGACACACTGCTCCCTGACACACTGCCCCCGGACACACTGCACCCTGACACACTGCTCCCTGACACACTGCCCCCGGACACACTGCACCCTGACACACTGCACCCTAACACACTGCCCCATGATACACTGCCCCCTGACACACTGACACCAGACACACTGCCCCTGACACACTGACACCCGACAAACAGCAAACTGACACACGCTCCCCGACACACAGCCCCCTGACACACTGCACCCTGACACACTGCTCCCTGACACACTGCCCCCCGACACACAGCACCCTGACACACTCTCCCCGACACACAGCCTCTGACACACTGCACCTAACACACTGCCCCCTGAAACACTGCACCCTGACACACTGCCCTCTGACACACTACACCCTGACACACTGCACCCTGACACACTTCTCCTAACACACTGCTCCCTGACACACTGCTCCCTGACACACTGCCCCCGGACACACTGCACCCTGACACACTGCTCCCTGACACACTGCCCCCGGACACACTGCACCCTGACACACTGCACCCTAACACACTGCCCCATGATACACTGCCCCCTGACACACTGACACCAGACACACTGCCCCTGACACACTGACACCCGACAAACAGCAAACTGACACACGCTCACCGACACACAGCCCCCTGGCACACTGCACCCTGACACACTCCCCTGACACACTGCACCCTGACACACTTCCCCTAAAACACTGCTCACTGACACACTGCTCCCTGACACACTGCCCCCGGACACACTGCACCCTGACACACTGCACCCTGACACACTGCCCCATGATACACTGTCCCCTGACACACTGACACCAGACACACTGCCCCTGACACACTTCACCCTTACACACTGCCCCCTGACACACTGCACCCTGACACATTTCCCCTAACACACTGCACCTTGAAACACTGCACCCTGACACACTGCCCTCTGATATACTGCACCCTGACACACTGCTCCCTGACACACTGCCCTCTGACGCACTGCACCCAGACACACTGCACCCTGACACACTCCCCCTGACACACTTCACCCTGACACACTGACACCCGACACACTGCACCCTGACACACTGCCCTCTGACACACTGCCCACCTGACACACTGCTCCCTGACACACTGACACCCGACACACTGCACCCTGACACACTGCCCTCTGACACACTACACCCCGACACACTGCACCCTGACACACTTCTCCTAACACACTGCTCCCTGACACACTGCTCCCTGACAGACTGCCCCCGGACACACTGCAACCTGACACACTGTCCCCCGACACACTGCCCGCTGACACACTGCCCCCCGACACTCAGCACCTGACACACTCTCCCCGACACACAGCCCCTGACACACTGCACCTAACACACTCCCCCTGACACACTTCACCCTTACACACTGCCCCCTGAAACACTGCACCCTGACACACTGCCCCCTGACACACTACACCCTGACACACTACACCCTGACACACTGCCCCTGACACACTGCCCCCTGACACACTGACACCCGACAAACAGGAACCTGACACACGCTCACCGACACACTGCCTCCTGGCACACTGCACCCTGACACACTCCCCTGACACACTTCACCCTGACACACTGCCCCCTGACACACTGCCACCTTACACACTGCACCCTGACACACTGCCCCCTGACACACTACACCCTGACACACTACACCCTGACACACTGCCCCTGACACACTGCCCCCTGACACACTGACACCCGACAAACAGGAACCTGACACACGCTCACCGACACACTGCCTCCTGGCACACTGCACCCTGACACACTCCCCTGACACACTTCACCCTGACACACTGCCCCCTGACACACTGCCACCTTACACACTTCACCCTGACACACAGCCCCCTGACACACTGCCCCCCGACACACTGAACCACTCACACACTGCCCCCTGACACACTGCATCTGACACACTGCACCCTGAAACACTGCACCCTGAAACACTGCACCCTGACACATTGCCCACTGTCACACTACACCCGACAAACTACATCCTGACACACTACACCCTGACACACTGCTCTCTGACACACTTCACCTTGACACACTGACCCCCTGACACACTGCACTATGACACACTGCCCCTGACACAATGCCCTCTGACACATTGCCCACCTGACACACTGCACCCTGACACACTACACCCTGACACACTGCCCCCTGACACACTGCCCCCTGACACACTACACCCTGACACACTGCCCCCGACACATTGCTCCCTGACACACTGCACCCTGACACACTACACCCTGACACACTACACCCTGATACACTGCCCCTGACACTCTGCCCCCTGACACACTGCCCCCTGACACATTACACCCTGACACACAGCCCCTGACACACTGCCCCCTGACACACTACACCCTGACACATTGCTCCCTGACACACTGCACCCTGACACACTACACCCTGACACACGCTCCCCGACACACAGCCCCCGACACACTGCACCCTGACACACTGTCACTGACACACTGCCCCCTGGCACACTGACACCCGACAAACAGCAACCTGACACACGCTCACCGACACACAGACCCCTGGCACACTGCACCCTGACACACTCCCCTGACACACTTCACCCTGACACACTGCCCCCTGACACACTGCCACCTTACACACTTCACCCTGACACACAGCCCCCTGACACACTGCCCCCCACACACTGCCCTCCGATACACTGCTCCCTGACACACTGCCCCTTGACAGACTGCGCTCCGACACACTGCCCTCCGACACACTGCCCTCCTGGCACACTGCTCCCTGACACACTGCCGTCTGACACACTTCACCCTGACACACTGCCCCCTGACACACTGCACCCTGACACATTTCCCCTAACACACTGCACCTTGAAACACTGCACCCTGACACACTACACCCTGACACACTACACCCTGACACACTGCCCCCTGACACACTGCCCCCGACACATTGCTCCCTGACACACTGCACTCTGACACACTACACCCTGACACACTACACCCTGATACACTGCCCCGACACTCTGCCCCCTGACACACTGCCCCCTGACACATTACACCCTGACACACTGCCCCCTGACACACTACACCCTGACACACTACACCCTGACACATTGCTCCCTGACACACTGCACCCTGACACACTACACCCTGACACACGCTCCCCGACACACAGCCCCCGACACACTGCACCCTGACACAATCCCCTGACACACTTCACCCTGGAACACTGCCCCCTGACACACTGACACCTCACACACTTCACCCTGACACACAGCCCCCTGACACACAGACCCCTGACACACTGCCCCCTACACACTGCCCTCCGATACACTGCTCCCTGACACACTGCCCCTTGACAGACTGCGCTCCGACACACTGCCCTCCGACACACTGCCCTCCTGGCACACTGCTCCCTGACACACTGCCCTCTAACACACTACACCCTGACAAACTGCCCCCGATACACTGCCCTCTGACACACTGCTCCCTGACACACTGCCCTCTGATACACAGCACCTTGACACATTGCCCCCTGACACACTGCCCTCCGACACACTGCCCCCCTGACACACTGCTCCCTGAAACACTGCCCTCTGACACACTGCACCCTAACACACTGCCCCCTGACACACTGCTCCCCTAACACACTGCTCCCTGACACACTGCCCTCTGACACATTGCACCCTGACACACTGCCCCCTGACACACTACACCTGACACACTGCTCCCTGACACACTGCCCCCTGACACACTGCACCCTGACACACTGCACCCTGACACACTGCCCTCTGACACATTGCACCCTGACACACTGCCCCCTGACACACTTCCCCTAACACACTGCTTCCTGACATACTGCTCCCTGACACACTGGCCCCGGACACATTGCCCCCCTGACACACTCTCCCCGACACACTTCACCCTTACACACTGCCCCCTGACACACTGCACCCTGACACACAACACCCTGACACACTACACCCTGATACACTGCCACTGACACACTGCCCCCGGGCACACTGACACCCGACAAACAGCAACCTGACACACACTCCCCGACACACAGCCCCCTGGCACACTGCACTCTGACAAAATCCCCTGACACACTTCACCCTGGAACACTGCCCCCTGACACACTGACACCTCACACACTTCACCCTGACACACAGCCCCCTGACACACAGACCCCTGACACACTGCCCCCTACACACTGCCCTCCGATACACTGCTCCCTGACACACTGCCCCTTGACACACTGCCCTCCGACACACTGCCCTCTGACACACTGCACCCTAACACACTGCCCCCTGACACACTGCTCCCCTAACACACTGCTCCCTGACACACTGCCCTCTGACACATTGCACCCTGACACACTGCCCCCTGACACACTACACCTGACACACTGCTCCCTGACACACTGCCCTCTGACACACTGCACCCTGACACACTGCACCCTGACACACTTCCCCTAACACACTGCTTCCTGACATACTGCTCCCTGACACACTGGCCCCGGACACATTGCCCCCCTGACACACTGCCCCCAGACACACTGACACCCGACACACAGCACCCTGACACACTCTCCCCGACACACTTCACCCTTACACACTGCCCCCTGACACACTGCACCCTGACACACAACACCCTGACACACTACACCCTGACACACTGCCACTGACACACTGCCCCCGGGCACACTGACACCCGACAAACAGCAACCTGACACACACTCCCCGACACACAGCCCCCTGGCACACTGCACTCTGACACACTCCCCTGACATACTTCTCCGTGACACACTGCCCCTTGACACACTGCCACCTTACACACTTCACCCTGACACACAGCCACCTGACACACTGGCCCCCGACACGCTGCACCCTGACACACTACACCCTGAAACACTGCTCCCTGACACACTTCACCTTGACACACAGCCCCCTGACACACTGCACCCTGACACACTGCCCCCGACACATTGCTCCCTGACACACTGCACCCTGACACACTACACCCTGACACACTACACCCTGATACACTGCCCCTGACACTCTGCCCCCTGACACACTGCCCCCTGACAAATTACACCCTGACACACTGCCCCCTGACACACTACACCCTGACACACTACACCCTGACACATTGCTCCCTGACACACTGCACCCTGACACACTACACCCTGACACACACTCCCCGACACACAGCCCCCGACACACAGCCCCCGACACACTGCACCCTGACACAATCCCCTGACACACTTCACCCTGGAACACTGCCCCCTGACACACTGACACCTCACACACTTCACCCTGACACACAGCCCCCTGACACACAGACTCCGGACACACTGCCCCCTACACACTGCCCTCCGATACACTGCTCCCTGACACACTACACCTGACACACTGCTCCCTGACACACTGCCCCTTGACAGACTGCGCTCCGACACACTGCCCTCCGACACACTGCCCTCCTGGCACACTGCTCCCTGACACACTGCCCTCTGACACACTTCACCCTGACACACTGCACCCCTAACACTCTGCTCCCTGACACATTGCCGTCTGACACACTGCACCTTGACACACTGCCCCCTGACACACTACACCTGACACACTGCTCCCAGACACACTGCCCTCCGACACACTGCTCCCTGACACACTGCCCTCTGATACATTGCTCTTTGACACATTGCCCCCTGACACACTGCCCTCCGACACACTGCCCCCCTGACACACTGCTCCCTGAAATACTGCCCTCTGACACACTGCACCCTAACACACTTCCCCCTGACACACTACACCTGACACACTGCTCCCTGACACACTGCCCTCTGACACACTGCACCCTGACACACTGCACCCTGACACACTGCCCCTAACACACTGCTTCCTGACACACTGCTCCCTGACACACTGGCCCCGGACACATTGCCCCCCTGACACACTGCCCCCAGACACACTGACACCGGACACACAGCACCCTGACACACTCTCCCTGACACACTTCACCCTTACACACTGCCCCCTGACATACTGCACCCTGACACACTACACCCTGACACACTACACCCTGACACACTGCCACTGACACACTGCCCCCGGGCACACTGACACCTGACAAACAGCAAACTGACACACGCTCCCCGACACACAGCCCCCTGACACACTGCGCTCTGACACACTCCCCTGACACACTTCACCCTGACACACAGCCACCTGACACACTGGCCCCCGACACACTGCACCACTCACATACTGCACCCTGACACACTACACCCTGACACATTGCTCCCTGACACACTGCACCCTGACACACTACACCCTGACACACGCTCCCCGACACACAGCCCCCGACACACTGCACCCTGACACAATCCCCTGACACACTTCACCCTGGAACACTGCCCCCTGACACACTGACACCTCACGCACTTCACCCTGACACACAGCCACCTGACACACAGACCCCTGACACACTGCCCCCTACACACTGCCCTCCGATACACTGCTCCCTGACACACTGCCCCTTGACAGACTGTGCTCCGACACACTGCCCTCCGACACACTGCCCTCCTGGCACACTGCTCCCTGACACACTGCCCTCTGACACACTTCACCCTGACACACTGCCCCCTGACACACTGCACACTGACACATTTCCCCTAACACACTGCACCTTGAAACACTGCACCCTGACACACTGCCCTCTGATATACTGCACCCTGACACACTGCTCTCCTGACACACTGCTCCCTGACACACTGCCCTCTGACGCACTGCACCCAGACACACTGCACCCTGACACACATCCCCTGACACACTTCACCCTTACACACTGCCCCCTGACACACTGCACCCTGACACACATCCCCTAACACACTGCACCTTGAAACACTGCACCCTGACACACTGCCTTCTGATACACTGCACCCTCACACACTGCCCCTTGACACACTGCCCTCCGACACACTGCCCTCTGACACACTGCTCCCTGACACACTGACTCCCGACACACTGCACCCTGACACACTGCCCCCTGACACACTACACCTGACACACTGCTCCCTGACACACTGCCCTCTGACACACTACACCCCGACACACTGCACCCTGACACACTTCTCCTAACACACTGCTCCCTGACACACTGCTCCCTGACAGACTGCCCCCGGACACACGCTCCCCGACACACAGCCCCCGACACACTGCACCCTGACACAATCCCCTGACACACTTCACCCTGGAACACTGCCCCCTGACACACTGACACCTCACACACTTCACCCTGACACACAGCCCCCTGATACACAGACCCCTGACACACTGCCCCCTACACACTGCCCTCCGATACACTGCTCCCTGACACACTGCCCCCTGACAGACTGCGCTCCGACACACTGCCCTCCGACACACTGCCCTCCTGGCACACTGCTCCCTGACACACTACTCTCTGACACACTACACCCTGACAAACTGCCCCCGATACACTGCCCTCCGACACACTGCTCCCTGACACACTGCCCTCTGATACACAGCACCTTGACACATTGCCCCCTGACACACTGCCCTCCGACACACTGCCCCCCTGACACACTGCTCCCTGAAACACTGCCCTCTGACACACTGCACCCTAACACACTGCCCCCTGACACACTGCTCCCCTAACACACTGCTCCCTGACACACTGCCCTCTGACACATTGCACCCTGACACACTGCCCCCTGACACACTACACCTGACACACTGCTCCCTGACACACTGCCCTCTGACACACTGCACCCTGACACACTGCACCCTGACACACTTCCCCTAACACACTGCTTCCTGACACACTGCTCCCTGACACACTGGCCCCGGACACATTGCCCCCCTGACACACTGCCCCCAGACACACTGACACCCGACACACAGCACCCTGACACACTCTCCCCGACACACTTCACCCTCACACACTGCCCCCTGACACACTGCACCCTGACACACAACACCCTGACACACTACACCCTGACACACTGCCACTGACACACTGCCCCCGGGCACACTGACACCCGACAAACAGCAACCTGACACACACTCCCCGACACACAGCCCCCTGACACACTGCACTCTGACACACTCCCCTGACATACTTCTCCGTGACACACTGCCCCTTGACACACTGCCACCTTACACACTTCACCCTGACACACAGCCACCTGACACACTGGCCCCCGACACGCTGCACCCTGACACACTACACCCTGAAACACTGCTCCCTGACACACTTCACCTTGACACACAGCCCCCTGACACACTGCCCCCTGACACACTGCACCCTGACACACTGCCCCCGACACATTGCTCCCTGACACACTGCACCCTGACACACTACACCCTGACACACTACACCCTGATACACTGCCCCTGACACTCTGCCCCCTGACACACTGCCCCCTGACAAATTACACCCTGACACACTGCCCCCTGACACACTACACCCTGACACACTACACCCTGACACATTGCTCCCTGACACACTGCACCCTGACACACTACACCCTGACACACACTCCCCGACACACAGACTCCTGACACACTGCCCCCTACACACTGCCCTCCGATACACTGCTCCCTGACACACTGCCCCTTGACAGACTGCGCTCCGACACACTGCCCTCCGACACACTGCCCTCCTGGCACACTGCTCCCTGACACACTGCCCTCTGACACACTTCACCCTGACACACTGCACCCCTAACACTCTGCTCCCTGACACATTGCCCTCTGACACACTGCACCTTGACACACTGCCCCCTGACACACTACACCTGACACACTGCTCCCAGACACACTGCCCTCCGACACACTGCTCCCTGACACACTGCCCTCTGATACATTGCTCTTTGACACATTGCCCCCTGACACACTGCCCTCCGACACACTGCCCCCCTGACACACTGCTCCCTGAAATACTGCCCTCTGACACACTGCACCCTAACACACTTCCCCCTGACACACTGCTCCCCTAACACACTGCTCCCTGACACACTGCCCTCTGACACATTGCACCCTGACACACTGCCCCCTGACACACTACACCTGACACACTGCTCCCTGACACACTGCCCTCTGACACACTGCACCCTGACACACTGCACCCTGACACACTGCCCCTAACACACTGCTTCCTGACACACTGCTCCCTGACACACTGGCCCCGGACACATTGCCCCCCTGACACACTGCCCCCAGACACACTGACACCGGACACACAGCACCCTGACACACTCTCCCCGACACACTTCACCCTTACACACTGCCCCCTGACATACTGCACCCTGACACACTACACCCTGACACACTACACCCTGACACACTGCCACTGACACACTGCCCCCGGGCACACTGACACCCGACAAACAGCAAACTGACACACGCTCCCCGACACACAGCCCCCTGACACACTGCGCTCTGACACACTCCCCTGACACACTTCACCCTGACACACAGCTACCTGACACACTGGCCCCCGACACACTGCACCACTCACATACTGCACCCTGACACACTACACCCTGACACATTGCTCCCTGACACACTGCACCCTGACACACTACACCCTGACACACGCTCCCCGACACACAGCCCCCGACACACTGCACCCTGACACAATCCCCTGACACACTTCACCCTGGAACACTGCCCCCTGACACACTGACACCTCACGCACTTCACCCTGACACACAGCCACCTGACACACAGACCCCTGACACACTGCCCCCTACACACTGCCCTCCGATACACTGCTCCCTGACACACTGCCCCTTGACAGACTGTGCTCCGACAAACTGCCCTCCGACACACTGCCCTCCTGGCACACTGCTCCCTGACACACTGCCCCCTGACACACTGCACCCTGACACATTTCCCCTAACACACTGCACCTTGAAACACTGCACCCTGACACACTGCCCTCTGATATACTGCACCCTGACACACTGCCCTCCTGACACACTGCTCCCTGACACACTGCCCTCTGACGCACTGCACCCAGACACACTGCACCCTGACACACATCCCCTGACACACTGCACCTTGAAACACTGCACCCTGACACACTGCCTTCTGATATACTGCACCCTCTCACACTGCCCCTTGACACACTGCCCTCCGACACACTGCCCACCTGACACACTGCTCCCTGACACACTGACTCCCAACACACTGCACCCTGACACACTGCCCCCTGACACACTACACCTGACACACTGCTCCCTGACACACTGCCCTCTGACACACTACACCCCGACACACTGCACCCTGACACACTTCTCCTAACACACTGCTCCCTGACACACTGCTCCCTGACAGACTGCCCCCGGACACACTGCACCCTGACACACTGCCCCCCGACACACTGCCCCCTGACACACTCTCCCCGACACACAGCCCCTGACACACTGCACCTAACACACTCCCCCTGACACACTTCACCCTTACACACTGCCCCCTGAAACACTGCACCCTGACACATTGCCCACTGACACACTACACCCGACAAACTACATCCTGACACACTACACGCTGACACACTGCTCTCTGACACACTTCACCTTGACACACTGACCCCCTGACACACTGCACCATGACACACTGCCCCTGACACACT
Organism: Chiloscyllium plagiosum; assembly: GCF_037043375.1. NCBI lineage: Eukaryota > Metazoa > Chordata > Chondrichthyes > Orectolobiformes > Hemiscylliidae > Chiloscyllium > Chiloscyllium plagiosum. The sequence continues at coordinate 12,528,113 of NW_028270181.1, read as the reverse complement.
GCCCTCTGACACATTACCCACCTGACACACTGCACCCTGACACACTACACCCTGACACACTACACCCTGACACACAGCCCCCTGACACACTGCCCCCTGACACATTACACCCTGACACACTACCCCCTGACACACTACACCCTGACACACTGCACTCTGACACACTGCCCCCGACACATTGCTCCCTGACACACTGCACTCTGACACACTACACCCTGACACACTACACCCTGATACACTGCCCCGACACTCTGCCCCCTGACACACTGCCCCCTGACACATTACACCCTGACACACTGCCCCCTGACACACTACACCCTGACACACTACACCCTGACACATTGCTCCCTGACACACTGCACCCTGACACACTACACCCTGACACACGCTCCCCGACACACAGCCCCCGACACACTGCACCCTGACACAATCCCCTGACACACTTCACCCTGGAACACTGCCCCCTGACACACTGACACCTCACGCACTTCACCCTGACACACAGCCCCCTGACACACAGACCCCTGACACACTGCCCCCTACACACTGCCCTCCGATACACTGCTCCCTGACACACTGCCCCTTGACAGACTGCGCTCCGACACACTGCCCTCCGACACACTGCCCTCCTGGCACACTGCTCCCTGACACACTGCCCTCTGACACACTACACCCTGACAAACTGCCCCCGATACACTGCCCTCCGACACACTGCTCCCTGACACACTGCCCTCTGATACACAGCACCTTGACACATTGCCCCCTGACACACTGCCCTCCGACACACTGCCCCCCTGACACACTGCTCCCTGAAACACTGCCCTCTGACACACTGCACCCTAACACACTGCCCCTGACACACTGCTCCCCTAACACACTGCTCCCTGACACACTGCCCTCTGACACATTGCACCCTGACACACTGCCCCCTGACACACTACACCTGACACACTGCTCCCTGACACACTGCCCTCTGACACACTGCACCCTGACACACTGCACCCTGACACACTTCCCCTAACACACTGCTTCCTGACACACTGCTCCCTGACACACTGGCCCCGGACACATTGCCCCCCTGACACACTGCCCCCAGACACACTGACACCCGACACACAGCACCCTGACACACTCTCCCCGACACACTGCCCCCTGACATACTGCACCCTGACACACTCCCCCTGACACACTACACCCTGACACACTACACCCTGACACACTGCCACTGACACACTGCCCCCGGGCACACTGACACCCGACAAACAGCAACCTGACACACACTCCCCGACACACAGCCCCCTGACACACTGCACTCTGACACACTCCCCTGACATACTTCTCCGTGACACACTGCCCCTTGACACACTGCCACCTTACACACTTCACCCTGACACACAGCCACCTGACACACTGGCCCCCGACACACTGCACCCTGACACACTACACCCTGACACACTGCTCCCTGACACACATCACCTTGACACACAGCCCCCTGACACACTGCCCCCTGACACACTACACCCTGACACACTGCCCCCGACACATTGCTCCCTGACACACTGCACCCTGACACACTACACCCTGACACACTACACCCTGATACACTGCCCCTGACACTCTGCCCCCTGACACACTGCCCCCTGACACATTACACCCTGACACACTGCCCCCTGACACACTACACCCTGACACACTACACCCTGACACATTGCTCCCTGACACACTGCACCCTGACACACTACACCCTGACACACACTCCCCGACACACAGCCCCCGACACACTGCACCCTGACACAATCCCCTGATACACTTCACCCTGGAACACTGCCCCCTGACACACTGACACCTCACGCACTTCACCCTGACACACTGCCCTCCGACACACTGCCCTCCTGGCACACTGCTCCCTGACACACTGCCCTCTGACACACTTCACCCTGACACACTGCACCCCTAACACTCTGCTCCCTGACACATTGCCCTCTGACACACTGCACCTTGACACACTGCCCCCTGACACACTACACCTGACACACTGCACCCTGACACACTACACCCTGACACACACTCCCCGACACACAGCCCCCGACACACTGCACCCTGAAACAATCCCCTGACACACTTCACCCTGGAACACTGCCCCCGACACACTGACACCTCACGCACTTCACCCTGACACACAGCCCCCTGACACACAGACCCCTGACACACTGCCCCCTACACACTGCCCTCCGATACACTTCTCCCTGACACACTGCCCCTTGACGGACTGCGCACCGACACACTGCCCTCCGACACACTGCCCTCCTGGCACACTGCTCCCTGACACACTGCCCTCTGACACACTTCACCCTGACACACTGCACCCCTAACACTCTGCTCCCTGACACATGGCCCTCTGACACACTGCACCTTGACACACTGCCCCCTGACACACTACACCTGACACACTGCTCCCTGACACACTGCCCTCTGACACACTACACCCTGACAAACTGCCCCCTGACACACTGCCCTCCGACACACTGCTCCCTGACACACTGCCCTCTGATACATTGCTCTTTGACACATTGCCCCCTGACACACTGCCCTCCGACACACTGCCCCCCTGACACACTGCTCCCTGAAATACTGCCCTCTGACACACTGCACCCTAACACACTGCCCCCGACACACTGCTCCTCTAACACACTGCTCCCTGACACACTGCCCTCTGACACATTGCACCCTGACACACTGCCCCCTGACACACTACACCTGACACACTGCTCCCTGACACACTGCTCCCTGACATACTACACCCTGACACACTGCCCCTGACACACAGCCCCCTGACACACTGACACCCTGACAAACAGCAACCTGACACACGCTCCCCGACACACTGCCCCCTAACACACTGCACCCTGACACACTGCCCCCGACACACTGCCCTCCGACACACTGCTCCCTGACACACTGCCATCTGATACACTGCCCTCCGATACACTGCTCCCTGACACACTGCCCTCTGATACACTGCACCCTGACACACTGCCCCCTGACACACTGCCCTCCGACACATTGCTCCCTGACACACTGCCCTCTGATACACTTCCCTCCGACACACTGCCCCCTGACACACTGCCCTCTGATACACTGCACCCTGACACACTGCCCCCAGACACACTGCCCTCCTGACACACGGCTCCCTGACACACTGTACCCTGACACACTACGCCCTGACACACTCCCCCTGACACACTTCACCCTTACACACTGTCCCCTGACACACTGCACCCTGACACACTTCCCCTAACACACTGCACCCTGAAACACTGCTCCCTGACACACTGCCCCCTAACACACTACACCCTGACACACTGCCCCCTGACACACTGCCCCCTGACACACTGCCCCCTGACAAACTGCACCCTGGCACACTACACCCTGACACACTGCCCCTGACACACTGCTCCCTAACACACTACACCCTGACACACTGCCCCCTGACACACTGCACCCTGGCACACTACACCCTGACACACTGCCCCTGACACACTGCCCCCTGACACACTGATACCCGACAAACAGCAACCTGACACACGCTCTCCGACACACAGCCCCCTGACACACTGCACCCTGACACACTGCCCCTTGACACACTGCCATCTGACACACGGCTCCCTGATACACTGCCCTCTGACACACTACACTCTGACACACTGCACCCTGACACACTTCCCCTAACACACTGCTTCCTGACACACTGCTTCCTGACACACTGGCCCCGGACACATTGCCCCCCTGACACACTGCCCCCAGACACACTCTGCCCGACACAGTGCCCCCTGACACACTGCACCCTGACACACCCCCCTGACACACTTCACCCTTACACACTGCCCCCTGACACACTGCACCCTGACACACTACACCCTGACACACTACACCCTGACACACTGCCACTGACACACTGCCCCCGGGCACACTGACACCCGACAAACAGCAACCTGACACACGCTCCCCGACACACAGCCCCCTGGCACACTGCACCCTGACACACTACACCCTGACACACCACACCCTGACACACAGCCCCCTGACACACTGCACTCTGACACACTCCCCTGACACACCTCTCCGTGACACACTGCCCCTTGACACACTGCCACCTTACACACTTCACCCTGACACACAGCCACCTGACACACTGGCCCCCGACACACTGCACCACTCACATACTGCACCCTGACACACTGCACCCTGACACATTGCCCACTGACACACTACACCCTGACAAACTATACCCTGACACACTGCTCACTGACACACTTCACCTTGACACACTGACCCCCTGACACACTGCCCCTGACACACTGCCCTCCTGACACAAGGCTCCCTGACACACTGCACCCTGACACACTGCACCCTGACACATTGCCCACTGACACACTACACCCTGACAAACTATACCCTGACACACTGCTCACTGACACACTTCACCTTGACACACTGACCCCCTGACACACTGCCCCTGACACACTGCCCTCCTGACACAAGGCTCCCTGACACACTGCACCCTGATACACTACGCCCTGACACACTGCCCCCTGACACACTGCCCCCTGACACATTTCACCCTGACACACTCCCCCTGACACACTTCACCCTTACACACTGTCCCCTGACACACTGCACCCTGACACACTTCCCCTAACACACTGCACCCTGAAACACTGCTCCCAGACACACTGCCCCCTAACACACTACACCCTGACACACTGCCCCCTGACACACTGCACCCTGGCACACTACACCCTGACACACTGCCCCTGACACACTGCTCCCTAACACACTACACCCTGACACACTGCCCCCTGACACACTGCACCCTGGCACACTACACCCTGACACACTGCCCCTGACACACTGCCCCCTGACACACTGATACCCGACAAACAGCAACCTGACACACGCTCCCCGACACACAGCCCCCTGACACACTGCACCCTGACACACTGCCCCCTGACACACTGCCATCTGACACACTGCTCCCTGATACACTGCCCTCTGACACACTACACTCTGACACACTGCACCCTGACACACTTCCCCTAATACACTGCTTCCTGACACACTGCTTCCTGACACACTGGCCCCGGACACATTGCCCCCCTGACACACTGCCCCCAGACACACTGACACCCGACACACTGTACCCTGACACACTCTCCCTGACACACTGCCCCCTGACACACTGCACCCTGACACACTCCCCCTGACACACTTCACCCTTACACACTGCCCCCTGACACACTGCACCCTGACACACTACACCCTGACACACTACACCCTGACACACTGCCACTGACACACTGCCCCCGGGCACACTGACACCCGACAAACAGCAACCTGACACACGCTCCCCGACACACAGCCCCCTGACACACTGCACTCTGACACACTCCCCTGACACACTTCTCCGTGACACACTGCCATCTTACACACTTCACCCTGACACACAGCCACCTGACACACTGGCCCCCGACACACTGCACCACTCGCATACTGCACCCTGACACACTGCACCCTGACACATTGTACCCTGACACACTGCACCCTGACACACTGCACCTGACACACTGCACACTGACACACTGTCCCCTGACACATTGCCCCCTGACACACTGTCTCCAGACACACTGCCCCCTGACACACTACACCCTGACACACTACACCCTGACACACTGCCCACTGACACACTACACCCTGACAAACTACACCCTGACACACTGCTCCCTGACACACTTCACCTTGACACACTGACCCCCTGACACACTGAACCATGACACACTGCACCTGACACACTGCACACTGACACACTGTCCCCTGACACATTGCCCCCTGACACACTGTCTCCAGACACACTGCCCCCTGACACACTACACCCTGACACACTACACCCTGACACACTGTCCCCTGACACATTGCCCCTGACACACTTCCCCTAACACACTGCTCCCTGACACACTGCATCCTCACACACTGCACCCTGACACACTGCCCCCTGACACACTGCCCCCTGACACACTGCCCCCTGACACACTGATACCCGACAAACAGCAACCTGACACACGCTCCCCGACACACAGCCCCCTGACACACTGCACCCTGACACACTGCCCCCTGACACACTGCCATCTGACACACTGCTCCCTGATACACTGCCCTCTGACACACTACACTCTGACACACTGCACCCTGACACACTTCCCCTAACACACTGCTTCCTGACACACTGCTTCCTGACACACTGCTTCCTGACACACTGGCCCCGGACACATTGCCCCCCTGACACACTGCTCCCAGACACACTGACACCCGACACACAGCACCCTGACACACTCTCCCCGACACACTGCCCCCTGACACACTGCACCCTGACACACTCCCCCTGACACACTCCCCCTGACACACTTCACCCTTACACACTGCCCCCTGACACACTGCACCCTGACACACTACACCCTGACAGACTACACCCTGACACACTGCCACTGACACACTGCCCCGGGGCACACTGACACCTGACAAACAGCAACCTGACACACGCTCCCCGACACACAGCCCCCTGACACACTGCACTCTGACACACTGCCCCCTGACACATTACACCCTGACACACTCCCCCTGACACTCTTCACCCTTACACACTGCCCCCTGACACACTGCACCCTGACACACTTCCCCTAACACACTGCACCCTGAAACACTGCTCCTTGACACACTGCACCCTGACACACTACACCCTGACACACAGCCCCTGACACACTGTCCCCTGACACATTGCCCCTGACACACTTCCCCTAACACACTGCTCCCTGACACACTGCATCCTCACACACTGCACCCTGACACACTGCCCCCTGACACACTGCCCCCTGACACACTGATACCCGACAAACAGCAACCTGACACACGCTCCCCGACATACAGCCCCCTGACACACTGCCATCTGACACACTGCTCCCTGATACACTGCCCTCTGACACACTACACTCTGACACACTGCACCCTGACACACTTCCCCTAACACACTGCTTCCTGACACACTGCTTCCTGACACACTGCTTCCTGACACACTGGCCCCGGACACATTGCCCCCTTGACACACTGCCCCCAGACACACTGACACCCGACACACAGCACCCTGACACACTCTCCCCGACACACTGCCCCCTGACACACTGCACCCTGACACACTCCCCCTGACACACTCCCCCTGACACACTTCACCCTTACACACTGCCCCCTGACACTCTGCACCCTGACACACTACACCCTGACACACTACACCCTGACACACTACACCCTGACACACTGCCACTGACACACTGCCCCGGGGCACACTGACACCTGACAAACAGCAACCTGACACACGCTCCCCGACACACAGCCCCCTGACACACTGCACTCTGACACACTCCCCTGACACACTTCTCCGTGACACACTGCCATCTTACACACTTCACCCTGACACACAGCCACCAGACACACTTGTCCCCGACACACTGCACCACTCGCATACTGCCCCCTGACACACTGCTCCCTGACACATTGCCCACTGACACACTACACCCTGACAAACTACACCCTGACACACTGCTCACTGACACACTGCACCTGACACACTGCACTCTGACACACTGTCCCCTGACACATTGCTCCCTGACACACTGTCTCCAGACACACTGCCCCCAGACACACTACACCCTGACACACTGCCCCCTGACACACTGCACACTGACACACTGCCCCCTGACACATTACACCCTGACACACTCCCCCTGACACTCTTCACCCTTACACACTGCCCCCTGACACACTGCACCCTGACACACTTCCCCTAACACACTGCACCCTGAAACACTGCTCCTTGACACACTGCACCCTGACACACTGCCCCTGACACACTGCCCCCTGACACACTGACACCCTGACAAACAGCAACCTGATACACGCTCCCCGACACACAGCCCCCTGACACACTGCCCCCGACACACTGCCCTCCGACACACTGCTCCCTGACACACTGCCCTCTGATACACTGCACCCTGACACACTGCCCCCTGACACACTGCCCTCCGACACATTGATCCCTGAAGCACTGCCCTCTGATACACTTCCCTCCGACACACTGCCCCCTGACACACTGCCCTCTGATACACTGCACCCTGACACACTGCCCCCAGACACACTGCCCTCCTGACACACGGCTCCCTGACACACTGCACCCTGACACACTACGCCCTGACACACTGCCCCCTGACACATTTCACCCTGACACACTCCCCCTGACACACTTCACCCTTACACACTGTCCCCTGACGCACTGCACCCTGACACACTTCCCCTAACACACTGCACCCTGAAACACTGCTCCCTGACACACTGCCCCCTAACACACTACACCCTGACACACTGCCCCGTGACACACTGCACCCTGGCACACTACACCCTGACACACTGCCCCTGACACACTGCCCCCTGACACACTGCCCCTGACACACTGCCCCCTGACACACTGACACCCGACAAACAGCAACCTGACACACGCTCCCCGACACACAGCCCCCTGACACACTGCACCCTGACACACTGCCCCCTGACACACTGCCATCCGACACACTGCTCCCTGACACAATGCCCTCTGATACACTGCCCTCCGACACACTGCTCCCTGATACACTGCACCCTGACACACTGCCCCCGACACACTGCCCTCTGACACATTGCTCCCTGACACACTGCCCCCTGACACACTGCCCTCTGACACAATGCCCTCTGACACACTGCACCCTGACACACTGTTTCCAAACACACTGCCTCCTGACACACAACGTCCTGACACACTGCCCTCGGACACATTGCCTTCTGACACACTGCCCCCTGACACACTGCACACTGACACACTGCCCCCTGACACATTGCCCCCTGACACACTGTCTCCAAACACACTGCCCCCTGACACACTACGCCCTGACACACTGCCCTCGGACACATTGCCTCCTGACACACTGCCCCCTGACACACTGCACACTGACACACTGCCCCCTGACACATTACACCCTGACACACTCCCCCTGACACACTTCACCCTTACACACAGCCCCCTGACACAACTGCACCCTGACACACTTCCCCTAACACACTGCACCCTGAAACACTGCTCTCTGACACACTGCCCCTAATACACTGCCCCCTGAAACACTGCCCCGTGACACACTGCACCCTGACATACTGCACCCTGACACATTCCCCACTGACACACTACACCCTGACAAACTACACCCTGACACACTACTCCCTGACACACTGCTCCCTGACACACTTCACCTTGACACACTGACCCCCTGACATACTGCACCATGACACACTGCCCCCTGACACATTACACCCTGACACACTGCCCCCTGACACAATACACCCTGACACACTGCCCCTGACACATTACTCCCTGACACACTGCACCCTGACACACTACACCCTGACACACTGCCCCTGACACACAGTCCCCTGACACACTGCCCCCTGACACACTACACCCTGACACACTGCCCCCGACACATTGCTCCCTGACACAGTGCACCCTGACACACTACACCCTGACACACTGCCCCTGACACACTGCCCCCTGACACACTGCCCCCGACACATTACACCCTGATACACTGCCCCCTGACACACTACACCCTGACACACCACACCCTGGCACATTGCTCCCTGGCACACTGCACCCTGACACACTACACCCTGACACACGCTCCCCGACACACAGCCCCCGACACACTGCACCCTGACACAATCCCCTGACACACTTCACCCTGGAACACTGCCCCCTGATACAATGACACCTCATGCACTTCACCCTGACACACAGCCCCCTGACACACAGACCCCTGACACACTGCCCACTACACACTGCCCTCCGATACACTGCTCCCTGACACACTCTCCCCTTGACAGACTGCGCTCCGACACACTGCCCTCCGACACACTGCCCTCCTGGCACACTGCTCCCTGACACACTGCCCTCTGACACACTTCACCCCGACACACTGCACCCCTAACACTCTGCTCCCTGACACATTGCTCTCTGACACACTGCACCTTGACACACTGCCCCCTGACACACTGCACCCGGGCACACTACACCCTGACACACTGCCCCTGACACACTGCCCCCTGACACACTGATACCCGACAAACAGCAACCTGACACACGCTCCCCGACACACAGCCCCCTGACACACTGCACCCTGACACACTGCCCCCTGACACACTGCCATCTGACACACTGCTCCCTGATACACTGCCCTCTGACACACTACACTCTGACACACTGCACCCTGACACACTTCCCCTAACACACTGCTTCCTGACACACTGCTTCCTGACACACTGGCCCCGGACACATTGCCCCCCTGACACACTGCCCCCAGACACACTGACACCCGACACACAGCACCCTGACACACTCTGCCCGACACAGTGCCCCCTGACACACTGCACCCTGACACACTCCCCCTGACACACTTCACCCTTACACACTGCCCCCTGACACACTGCACCCTGACACACTACACCCTGACACACTACACCCTGACACACTGCCACTGACACACTGCCCCCGGGCACACTGCACTCTGACACACTCCCCTGACACACCTCTCCGTGACACACTGCCCCTTGACACACTGCCACCTTACACACTTCACCCTGACACACAGCCACCTGACACACTGGCCCCCGACACACTGCACCACTCACATACTGCACCCTGACACACTGCACCCTGACACATTGCCCACTGACACACTACACCCTGACAAACTATACCCTGACACACTGCTCACTGACACACTTCACCTTGACACACTGACACCCTGACACACTGCCCCTGACACACTGCCCTCCTGACACACGGCTCCCTGACACACTGCACCCTGACACACTACGCCCTGACACACTGCCCCCTGACACACTGCCCCCTGACACATTTCACCCTGACACACTCCCCCTGACACACTTCACCCTTACACACTGTCCCCTGACACACTGCACCCTAACACACTTCCCCTAACACACTGCACCCTGAAACACTGCTCCCTGACACAGTGCCCCCTAACACACTACACCCTGACACACTGCCCCCTGACACACTGCACCCTGGCACACTACACCCTGACACACTGCCCCTGACACACTGCTCCCTAACACACTACACCCTGACACACTGCCCCCTGACACACTGCACCCTGGCACACTACACCCTGACACACTGCCCCTGACACACTGCCCCCTGACACACTGATACCCGACAAACAGCAACCTGACACACGCTCCCCGACACACTGCACCCTGACACACTGCCCCCTGACACACTGCCATCTGACACACTGCTCCCTGATACACTGCCCTCTGACACACTACACTCTGACACACTGCACCCTGACACACTTCCCCTAACACACTGCTTCCTGACACACTGCTTCCTGACACACTGGCCCCGGACACATTGCCCCCCTGACACACTGCCCCCAGACACACTGACACCCGACACACAGCACCCTGACACACTCTGCCCGACACAGTGCCCCCTGACACACTGCACCCTGACACACTCCCCCTGACACACTTCACCCTTACACACTGCCCCCTGACACACTGCACCCTGACACACTGCACCCTGACACACTACAACCTGACACACTACACCCTGACACACAGCCCCCTGACACACTGCACTCTGACACACTCCCCTGACACACCTCTCCGTGACACACTGCCCCTTGACACACTGCCACCTTACACACTGCCCCCTGACACACAGCCACCTGACACACTGGCCCCCGACACACTGCACCACTCACATACTGCACCCTGACACACTGCACCCTGACACATTGCCCACTGACACACTACACCCTGACAAACTATACCCTGACACACTGCTCACTGACACACTTCACCTTGACACACTGACCCCCTGACACACTGCCCCTGACACACTGCCCTCCTGACACACGGCTCCCTGACACACTGCACCCTGACACACTACGCCCTGACACACTGCCCCCTGACACACTGCCCCCTGACACATTTCACCCTGACACACTCCCCCTGACACACTTCACCCTTACACACTGTCCCCTGACACACTGCTCCCAGACACACTGCCCCCTAACACACTACACCCTGACACACTGCCCCCTGACACACTGCACCCTGGCACACTACACCCTGACACACTGCCCCTGACACACTGCTCCCTAACACACTACACCCTGACACACTGCCCCCTGACACACTGCACCCTGGCACACTACACCCTGACACACTGCCCCTGACACACTGCCCCCTGACACACTGATACCCGACAAACAGCAACCTGACACACGCTCCCCGACACACAGCCCCCTGACACACTGCACCCTGACACACTGCCCCCTGACACACTGCCATCTGACACACTGCTCCCTGATACACTGCCCTCTGACACACTTCACTCTGACACACTGCACCCTGACACACTTCCCCTAACACACTGCTTCCTGACACACTGCTTCCTGACACACTGCTTCCTGACACACTGGCCCCAGACACATTGCCCCCCTGACACACTGCCCCCAGACACACTGCCCCCTGACGCACTGCCATCTGACACACTGCTCCCTGATACACTGCCCTCTGACACACTACACTCTGACACACTGCACCCTGACACACTTCCCCTAACACATTGCTTCCTGACACACTGCTTCCTGACACACTGCACCCTGACACACTACACCCTGACACACTACACCCTGACACACTGCACCCTGACACATTGCCCCCTTGACACACTGCCCCCGGGCACACTGACACCCGACAAACAGCAACCTGACACACGCTCCCCGACACACAGCCCCCTGACACACTGCACTCTGACACACTCCCCTGACACACTTCTCCGTGACACACTGCCATCTTACACACTTCACCCTGACACACAGCCACCTGACACACTTGTCCCCGACACACTGCACCACTCGCATACTGCACCCTGACACACTGCACCCTGACACATTGCCCACTGACACACTACACCCTGACAAACTACACCCTGACACACTGCTCACTGACACACTGCACCTGAAACACTGCACTCTGACACACTGTCCCCTGACACATTGCCCCCTGACACACTGTCTCCAGACACACTGCCCCCTGACACACTACACCCTGACACACTGCCCCCTGACACACTGCACACTGACACACTGCCCCCTGACACATTACACCCTGACACACTCCCCCTGACACTCTTCACCCTTACACACTGCCCCCGGACACACTGCACCCTGACACACTTCCCCTAACACACTGCACCCTGAAACACTGCTCCTTGACACACTGCACCCTGACACACTACACCCTGACACACTGCCCCTGACACACTGCCCCCTGACACACTGACACCCTGACAAACAGCAACCTGATACACGCTCCCCGACACACAGCCCCCTGACACACTGCACCCTGACACACTGCCCCCGACACACTGCCCTCCGACACACTGCTCCCTGACACACTGCCCTCTGATACACTGCACCCTGACACACTGCCCCCTGACACACTGCCCTCCGACACATTGATCCCTGAAGCACTGCCCTCTGATACACTTCCCTCCGACACACTGCCCCCTGACACACTGCCCTCTGATACACTGCACCCTGACACACTGCCCCCAGACACACTGCCTCCTGACACACGGCTCCCTGACACACTGCACCCTGACACACTACGCCCTGACACACTGCCCCCTGACACATTTCACCCTGACACACTCCCCCTGACACACTTCACCCTTACACACTGTCCCCTGACGCACTGCACCCTGACACACTTCCCCTAACACACTGCACCCTGAAACACTGCTCCCTGACACACTGCCCCCTAACACACTACACCATGACACACTGCCCCCTGACACACTGCACCCTGGCACACTACACCCTGACACACTGCCCCCTGACACACTGCCCCCTGACACACTGACACCCGACAAACAGCAACCTGACACACGCTCCCCGACACACAGCCCCCTGACACACTGCACCCTGACACACTGCCATCCGACACACTGCTCCCTGACACAATGCCCTCTGATACACTGCCCTCCGACACACTGCTCCCTGATACACTGCACCCTGACACACTGCCGCCGACACACTGCCCTCTGACACATTGCTCCCTGACACACTGCCCCCTGACACACTGCCCTCTGACACAATGCCCTCTGACACACTGCACCCTGACACACTGCACACTGACACACTGCCCCCTGACACATTGCCCCCTGACACACTGTCTCCAAACACACTGCCCCCTGACACACTACGCCCTGACACACTGCCCTCGGACACATTGCCTCCTGACACACTGCCCCCTGACACACTGCACACTGACACACTGCCCCCTGACACATTACACCCTGACACACTCCCCCTGACACACTTCACCCTTACACACAGCCCCCTGACACAACTGCACCCTGATACACTGCCCCTAATACACTGCACCCTGAAACACTGCACTCTGACACACTGCACCCTGACACACTGCACCCTGACACATTCCCCACTGACACACTACACCCTGACAAACTACACCCTGACACACTACACCCTGACACACTGCTCCCTGACACACTTCACCTTGACACACTGACCCCCTGATATACTGCACCATGACACACTGCCCCCTGACACATTACACCCTGACACACTGACCCCTGACACAATACACCCTGACACACTGCCCCTGACACATTACTCCCTGACACACTGCACCCTGACACACTACACCCTGACACACTGCCCCTGACACACAGCCCCCTGACACACTGCCCCCTGACACACTACACCCTGACACACTGCCCCCGACACATTGCTCCCTGACACAGTGCACCCTGACACACTATGCCCTGACACACTGCCCCTGACACACTGCCCCCTGACACACTGCCCCCGACACATTACACCCTGATACACTGCCCCCTGACACACTACACCCTGACACACTACACCCTGGCACATTGCTCCCTGACACACTGCACCCTGACACACTACACCCTGACACACGCTCCCCGACACACAGCCCCCGACACACTGCACCCTGACACAATCCCCTGACACACTTCACCCTGGAACACTGCCCCCTGACACACTGACACCTCACACACTTCACCCTGACACACAGCCCCCTGACACACAGAACCCTGACACACTGCCCCCTAGACACTGCCCTCCGACACACTGCTCTCTGACACACTGCCCCCTGACAGAATGCGCTCCGACACACTGCCCTCCGACACACTGCCCTCCTGACACACTGCTCCCTGACACACCGCCCTCTGACACACTTCACCCTGACACACTGCACCCCTAACACTCTGCTCCCTGACACATTGCCCTCTGACACACTGCACCTTGACACACTGCCCCCTGACACACTACACCTGACACACTGCTCCCTGACACACTGTCCTCTGACACACTGCTCCCCTAAAACACTGCTCCCTGACACACTGCCCTCTGACACACTGCACGTTGACACACTGTCCCCTGACACACTACACCTGACACACTGCCCTCTGACACACTACACCCTCACACACTGCACCCTGACACACTTCCCCTAACACACTGCTCCCTGACACACTGCTCCCTGACACACTGCCCCTGGACACACTGCACCCTGACACACTGCCCTCCTGACACACGGCTCCCTGACACACTGCACCCTGACACACTACGCCCTGACACACTGCCCCCTGACACACTGCCCCCTGACACATTTCACCCTGACACACTCCCCCTGACACACTTCACCCTTACACACTGTCCCCTGACACACTGCTCCCAGACACACTGCCCCCTAACACACTACACCCTGACACACTGCCCCTGACACACTGCTCCCTAACACACTACACCCTGACACACTGCCCCCTGACACACTGCACCCTGGCACACTACACCCTGACACACTGCCCCCTGACACACTGCACCCTGGCACACTACACCCTGACACACTGCCCCTGACACACTGCTCCCTAACACACTACACCCTGACACACTGCCCCCGACACACTGCACCCTGGCACACTACACCCTGACACACTGCCCCTGACACACTGCCCCCTGACACACTGATACCCGACAAACAGCAACCTGACACACGCTCCCCGACACACAGCCCCCTGACACACTGCACCCTGACACACTGCCCCCTGACACACTGCCATCTGACACACTGCTCCCTGATACACTGCCCTCTGACACACTACACTCTGACACACTGCACCCTGACACACTTCCCCTAACACACTGCTTCCTGACACACTGCTTCCTGACACACTGCTTCCTGACACACTGGCCCCAGACACATTGCCCCCAGACACACTGACACCCGACACACTGTACCCTGACACACTCTCCCTGACACAGTGCACCCTGACACACTATGCCCTGACACACTGCCCCTGACACACTGCCCCCTGACACACTGCCCCCGACACATTACACCCTGATACACTGCCCCCTGACACACTACACCCTGACACACTACACCCTGGCACATTGCTCCCTGACACACTGCACCCTGACACACTACACCCTGACACACGCTCCCCGACACACAGCCCCCGACACACTGCACCCTGACACAATCCCCTGACACACTTCACCCTGGAACACTGCCCCCTGACACACTGACACCTCACACACTTCACCCTGACACACAGCCCCCTGACACACAGAACCCTGACACACTGCCCCCTACACACTGCCCTCCGACACACTGCTCCCTGACACACTGCCCCCTGACAGAATGCGCTCCGACACACTGCCCTCCGACACACTGCCCTCCTGACACACTGCTCCCTGACACACTGCCCTCTGACACACTTCACCCTGACACACTGCACCCCTAACACTCTGCTCCCTGACACATTGCCCTCTGACACACTGCACCTTGACACACTGCCCCCTGACACACTACACCTGACACACTGCTCCCTGACACACTGTCCTCTGACACACTGCTCCCCTAAAACACTGCTCCCTGACACACTGCCCTCTGACACACTGCACGTTGACACACTGTCCCCTGACACACTACACCTGACACACTGCCCTCTGACACACTACACCCTCACACACTGCACCCTGACACACTTCCCCTAACACACTGCTCCCTGACACACTGCTCCCTGACACACTGCCCCTGGACACACTGCACCCTGACACACTGCCCTCCCTACACACGGCTCCCTGACACACTGCACCCTGACACACTACGCCCTGACACACTGCCCCCTGACACACTGCCCCCTGACACATTTCACCCTGACACACTCCCCCTGACACACTTCACCCTTACACACTGTCCCCTGACACACTGCTCCCAGACACACTGCCCCCTAACACACTACACCCTGACACACTGCCCCCTGACACACTGCACCGTGGCACACTACACCCTGACACACTGCCCCTGACACACTGCTCCCTAACACACTACACCCTGACACACTGCCCCCTGACACACTGCACCCTGGCACACTACACCCTGACACACTGCCCCTGACACACTGCCCCCTGACACACTGATACCCGACAAACAGCAACCTGACACACGCTCCCCGACACACAGCCCCCTGACACACTGCACCCTGACACACTGCCCCCTGACACACTGCCATCTGACACACTGCTCCCTGATACACTGCCCTCTGACACACTACACTCTGACACACTGCACCCTGACACACTTCCCCTAACACACTGCTTCCTGACACACTGCTTCCTGACACACTGCTTCCTGACACACTGGCCCCAGACACATTGCCCCCCTGACACACTGCCCCCAGACACACTGCCCCCTGACACACTGCCCTCCGACACACTGCTCCCTGATACACTGCCCTCTGACACACTACACTCTGACACACTGCACCCTGACACACTTCCCCTAACACATTGCTTCCTGACACACTGCTTCCTGACACACTGCACCCTGACACACTACACCCTGACACACTACACCCTGACACACTGCCACTGACACACTGCCCCGGGGCACACTGACACCCGACAAACAGCAACCTGACAAACGTCCCCGACACACAGCCCCCTGACACACTGCACTCTGACACACTCCCCTGACACACTTCTCCGTGACACACTGACATCTTACACACTTCACCCTGACACACAGCCACCTGACACACTTGTCCCCGACACACTGCACCACTCGCATACTGCACCCTGACACACTGCACCCTGACACATTGCCCACTGACACACTGACCCCCTGACAAACTACACCCTGACACACTGCTCACTGACACACTGCACCTGACACACTGCACTCTGACACACTGTCCCCTGACACATTGCCCCCTGACACACTGCCTCCAGACACACTGCCCCCTGACACACTACACCCTGACACACTGCCCCCTGACACACTGCACACTGACACACTGCCCCCTGACACATTACACCCTGACACACTCCCCCTGACACTCTTCACCCTTACACACTGCCCCCGGACACACTGCACCCTGACACACTTCCCCTAACACACTGCACCCTGAAACACTGCTCCTTGACACACTGCACCCTGACACACTACACCCTGACACACTGCCCCTGACACACTCCCCCTGACACACTTCACCCTTACACACAGCCCCCTGACACAACTGCACCCTGACACACTGCCCCTAATACACTGCACCCTGAAACACTGCACTCTGACACACTGCCCCCTGACACACTGCACCCTGACACATTCCCCACTGACACACTACACCCTGACAAACTACACCCTGACACACTACACCCTGACACACTGCTTCCTGACACACTGCTTCCTGACACACTGGCCCCAGACACATTGCCCCCAGACACACTGACACCCGACACACTGTACCCTGACACACTCTCCCTGACACAGTGCACCCTGACACACTATGCCCTGACACACTGCCCCTGACACACTGCCCCCTGACACACTGCCCCCGACACATTACACCCTGATACACTGCCCCCTGACACACTACACCCTGACACACTACACCCTGGCACATTGCTCCCTGACACACTGCACCCTGACACACTACACCCTGACACACGCTCCCCGACACACAGCCCCCGACACACTGCACCCTGACACAATCCCCTGACACACTTCACCCTGGAACACTGCCCCCTGACACACTGACACCTCACACACTTCACCCTGACACACAGCCCCCTGACACACAGAACCCTGACACACTGCCCCCTACACACTGCCCTCCGACACACTGCTCCCTGACACACTGCCCCCTGACAGAATGCGCTCCGACACACTGCCCTCCGACACACTGCCCTCCTGACACACTGCTCCCTGACACACTGCCCTCTGACACACTTCACCCTGACACACTGCACCCCTAACACTCTGCTCCCTGACACATTGCCCTCTGACACACTGCACCTTGACACACTGCCCCCTGACACACTACACCTGACACACTGCTCCCTGACACACTGTCCTCTGACACACTGCTCCCCTAAAACGCTGCTCCCTGACACACTGCCCTCTGACACACTGCACGTTGACACACTGTCCCCTGACACACTACACCTGACACACTGCCCTCTGACACACTACACCCTCACACACTGCACCCTGACACACTTCCCCTAACACACTGCTCCCTGACACACTGCTCCCTGACACACTGCCCCTGGACACACTGCACCCTGACACACTGCCCTCCCTACACACGGCTCCCTGACACACTGCACCCTGACACACTACGCCCTGACACACTGCCCCCTGACACACTGCCCCCTGACACATTTCACCCTGACACACTCCCCCTGACACACTTCACCCTTACACACTGTCCCCTGACACACTGCTCCCAGACACACTGCCCCCTAACACACTACACCCTGACACACTGCCCCCTGACACACTGCACCGTGGCACACTACACCCTGACACACTGCCCCTGACACACTGCTCCCTAACACACTACACCCTGACACACTGCCCCCTGACACACTGCACCCTGGCACACTACACCCTGACACACTGCCCCTGACACACTGCCCCCTGACACACTGATACCCGACAAACAGCAACCTGACACACGCTCCCCGACACACAGCCCCCTGACACACTGCACCCTGACACACTGCCCCCTGACACACTGCCATCTGACACACTGCTCCCTGATACACTGCCCTCTGACACACTACACTCTGACACACTGCACCCTGACACACTTCCCCTAACACACTGCTTCCTGACACACTGCTTCCTGACACACTGCTTCCTGACACACTGGCCCCAGACACATTGCCCCCCTGACACACTGCCCCCAGACACACTGCCCCCTGACACACTGCCATCTGACACACTGCTCCCTGATACACTGCCCTCTGACACACTACACTCTGACACACTGCACCCTGACACACTTCCCCTAACACATTGCTTCCTGACACACTGCTTCCTGACACACTGCACCCTGACACACTACACCCTGACACACTACACCCTGACACACTGCCACTGACACACTGCCCCGGGGCACACTGACACCCGACAAACAGCAACCTGACACACGCTCCCCGACACACAGCCCCCTGACACACTGCACTCTGACACACTCCCCTGACACACCTCTCCGTGACACACTGAAATCTTACACACTTCACCCTGACACACAGCCACCTGACACACTTGTCCCCGACACACTGCACCACTCGCATACTGCACCTTGACACACTGCACCCTGACACATTGCCCACTGACACACTGACCCCCTGACAAACTACACCCTGACACACTGCTCACTGACACACTGCACCTGACACACTGCACTCTGACACACTGTCCCCTGACACATTGCCCCCTGACACACTGTCTCCAGACACACTGCCCCCTGACACACTACACCCTGACACACTGCCCCCTGACACACTGCACACTGACACACTGCCCCCTGACACATTACACCCTGACACACTCCCCCTGACACTCTTCACCCTTACACACTGCCCCCGGACACACTGCACCCTGACACACTTCCCCTAACACACTGCACCCTGAAACACTGCTCCTTGACACACTGCACCCTGACACACTACACCCTGACACACTGCCCCTGACACACTGCCCCCTGACACACTGACACCCTGACAAACAGCAACCTGATACACGCTCCCCGACACACAGCCCCCTGACACACTGCACCCTGACACACTGCCCCCGACACACTGCCCTCCGACACACTGCTCCCTGACACACTGCCCTCTGATACACTGCACCCTGACACACTGCCCCCTGACACACTGCCCTCCGACACATTGATCCCTGAAGCACTGCCCTCTGATACACTTCCCTCCGACACACTGCCCCCTGACACACTGCCCTCTGATACACTGCACCCTGACACACTGCCCCCAGACACACTGCCTCCTGACACACGGCTCCCTGACACACTGCACCCTGACACACTACGCCCTGACACACTGCCCCCTGACACATTTCACCCTGACACACAGTTTTAAAAAATTCTCAAGGTCAGGTTCGTAGGAGAGTAGTCTGACACAGAACAAACGACCAAGAGGCGAGACTGCTAGAATATGGGCATTTTATTCCCCGCAGTGTCGCACAACGGGTCTGGTTTATGCTCACTCTACATGTTACCGGAACTGGGAGCCGTCAGTTCTTGTAGAGCGGTTGCCAACAACCCACGCTCGGCGGTTAAACGTAACCCCGGAGCAGACTCACCGAACTGGAGACTTTTCCAGCTTTTTATTCTTTTCCAGATATAAACATTCATGTGAACAGCAGAGCAAGGCTAAAAAACACATTCCATTCTGGTTACATACAGATAAGAAGATTCACACGGGACTAAGCAACACCTCCATTCTGGTTAGATTCACACATGTATTGGGACATAATTTTTAACCGTTTCACCACATTCCACTGCTTGGAATTTTACACCACATTCCACTGCTTGGCCCAATACATGTGTTACATTATGCTTAATTCAGTTCAATTCGTTTCAGTTAATTTCAGTTCAGTCAATTCAGTGTAATTCAATTCAGTTCCGTCCATTTCAATTCAATTTAGCTCAGTTCCATTTTGTTCCGTTCAATTTGATTCACTTCAGTTCCACTCAGTTCAGTTCAGTTCAATCCCATTCAATTCTGTTAACTCCGCTTCAGCCTTTTGGACATGCCCACATCCTCCGCTGTACCCCAGGCAAGGGGTTCTTCGGCAGGACTGGGATCCTTTCTCAAACAAACTGCCACGTACATGCCCACATCCATGCCATCCCGGGACGGTCGGGACCTCCACAGTTTGTTCTTCTGGTTTCTTAGTCGTTTTCCAAAACATTGTTCTGTATCAAAATCTCTCCTCAATTGCGATTGATCCTGCCGACTACGCCAAAAGTTTTAAAAAATTCTCAAGGTCAGGTTCGTAGGAGAGTAGTCTGACACAGAACAAACGACCAAGAGGCGAGACTGCTAGAATATGGGCATTTTATTCCCCGCAGTGTCGCACAACGGGTCTGGTTTATGCTCACTCTACATGTTACAAAAACTGGGAGCCGTCAGTTCTTGTAGAGCGGTTGCCAACAACCCACGCTCGGCGGTTAAACGTAACCCCGGAGCAGACTCACCGAACTGGAGACTTTTCCAGCTTTTTATTCTTTTCCAGATATAAACATTCATGTGAACAGCAGAGCAAGGCTAAAAAACACATTCCATTCTGGTTACATACAGATAAGAAGATTCACACGGGACTAAGCAACACCTCCATTCTGGTTAGATTCACACATGTATTGGGACATAATTTTTAACCGTTTCACCACATTCCACTGCTTGGAATTTTACACCACACACACTCCCCCTGACACACTTCACCCTTACACACTGTCCCCTGACGCACTGCACCCTGACACACTTCCCCTAACACACTGCACCCTGAAACACTGCTCCCTGACACACTGCCCCCTAACACACTACACCATGACACACTGCCCCCTGACACACTGCACCCTGGCACACTACACCCTGACACACTGCCCCCTGACACACTGCCCCCTGACACACTGACACCCGACAAACAGCAACCTGACACACGCTCCCCGACACACAGCCCCCTGAATATACGGCCCCCTGACACATTACACCCTGACACACTCCCCCTGACACTCTTCACCCTTACACACTGCCCCCGGACACACTGCACCCTGACACACTTCCCCTAACACACTGCACCCTGAAACACTGCTCCTTGACACACTGCACCCTGACACACTACACCCTGACACACTGCCCCTGACACACTCCCGCTGACACACTTCACCCTTACACACAGCCCCCTGACACAACTGCACCCTGACACACTGCCCCTAATACACTGCACCCTGAAACACTGCACTCTGACACACTGCACCCTGACACACTGCACCCTGACACATTCCCCACTGACACACTACACCCTGACAAACTACACCCTGACACACTACACCCTGACACACTGCTCCCTGACACACTTCACCTTGACACACTGACCCCCTGATATACTGCACCATGACACACTGCCCTCGGACACATTGCCTCCTGACACACTGCCCCCTGACACACTGCACACTGACACACTGCCCCCTGACACATTACACCCTGACACACTCCCCCTGACACACTTCACCCTTACACACAGCCCCCTGACACAACTGCACCCTGACACACTGCCCCTAATACACTGCACCCTGAAACACTGCACTCTGACACACTGCACCCTGACACACTGCACCCTGACACATTCCCCACTGACACACTACACCCTGACAAACTACACCCTGACACACTACACCCTGACACACTGCTCCCTGACACACTTCACCTTGACACACTGACCCCCTGATATACTGCACCATGACACACTGCCCCCTGACACATTACACCCTGACACACTGCCCCCTGACACAATACACCCTGACACACTGCCCCTGACACATTACTCCCTGACACACTGCACCCTGACACACTACACCCTGACACACTGCCCCTGACACACAGCCCCCTGACACACTGCCCCCTGACACACTACACCCTGACACACTGCCCCCGACACATTGCTCCCTGACACAGTGCACCCTGACACACTATGCCCTGACACACTGCCCCTGACACACTGCCCCCTGACACACTGCCCCCGACACATTACACCCTGATACACTGCCCCCTGACACACTACACCCTGACACACTACACCCTGGCACATTGCTCCCTGACACACTGCACCCTGACACACTACACCCTGACACACGCTCCCCGACACACAGCCCCCGACACACTGCACCCTGACACAATCCCCTGTCACACTTCACCCTGGAACACTGCCCCCTGACACACTGACACCTCACACACTTCACCCTGACACACAGCCCCCTGACACACAGAACCCTGACACACTGCCCCCTACACACTGCCCTCCGACACACTGCTCCCTGACACACTGCCCCCTGACAGAATGCGCTCCGACACACTGCCCTCCGACACACTGCCCTCCTGACACAGTGCTCCCTGACACACTGCCCTCTGACACACTTCACCCTGACACACTGCACCCCTAACACTCTGCTCCCTGACACATTGCCCTCTGACACACTGCTCCCTGACACACTGCCCCTGGACACACTGCACCCTGACACACTGCCCTCCTGACACACGGCTCCCTGACACACTGCACCCTGACACACTACGCCCTGACACACTGCCCCCTGACACACTGCCCCCTGACACATTTCACCCTGACACACTCCCCCTGACACACTTCACCCTTACACACTGTCCCCTGACACACTGCTCCCAGACACACTGCCCCCTAACACACTACACCCTGACACACTGCCCCCTGACACACTGCACCGTGGCACACTACACCCTGACACACTGCCCCTGACACACTGCTCCCTAACACACTACACCCTGACACACTGCCCCCTGACACACTGCACCCTGGCACACTACACCCTGACACACTGCCCCTGACACACTGCCCCCTGACACACTGATACCCGACAAACAGCAACCTGACACACGCTCCCCGACACACAGCCCCCTGACACACTGCACCCTGACACACTGCCCCCTGACACACTGCCATCTGACACACTGCTCCCTGATACACTGCCCTCTGACACACTACACTCTGACACACTGCACCCTGACACACTTCCCCTAACACACTGCTTCCTGACACACTGCTTCCTGACACACTGCTTCCTGACACACTGGCCCCAGACACATTGCCCCCCTGACACACTGCCCCCAGACACACTGCCCCCTGACACACTGCCATCTGACACACTGCTCCCTGATACACTGCCCTCTGACACACTACACTCTGACACACTGCACCCTGACACACTTCCCCTAACACATTGCTTCCTGACACACTGCTTCCTGACACACTGCACCCTGACACAGTACACCCTGACACACTGCCACTGACACACTGCCCCGGGGCACACTGACACCCGACAAACAGCAACCTGACACACGCTCCCCGACACACAGCCCCCTGACACACTGCACTCTGACACACTCCCCTGACACACTTCTCCGTGACACACTGCCATCTTACACACTTCACCCTGACACACAGCCACCTGACACACTTGTCCCCGACACACTGCACCACTCGCATACTGCACCCTGACACACTGCACCCTGACACATTGCCCACTGACACACTGACCCCCTGACAAACTACACCCTGACACACTGCTCACTGACACACTGCACCTGACACACTGCACTCTGACACACTGTCCCCTGACACATTGCCCCCTGACACACTGTCTCCAGACACACTGCCCCCTGACACACTACACCCTGACACACTGCCCCCTGACACACTGCACACTGACACACTGCCCCCTGACACATTACACCCTGACACACTCCCCCTGACACTCTTCACCCTTACACACTGCCCCCGGACACACTGCACCCTGACACACTTCCCCTAACACACTGCACCCTGAAACACTGCTCCTTGACACACTGCACCCTGACACACTACACCCTGACACACTGCCCCTGACACACTGCCCCCTGACACACTGACACCCTGACAAACAGCAACCTGATACACGCTCCCCGACACACAGCCCCCTGACACACTGCACCCTGACACACTGCCCCCGACACACTGCCCTCCGACACACTGCTCCCTGACACACTGCCCTCTGATACACTGCACCCTGACACACTGCCCCCTGACACACTGCCCTCCGACACATTGATCCCTGAAGCACTGCCCTCTGATACACTTCCCTCCGACACAGTGCCCCCTGACACACTGCCCTCTGATACACTGCACCCTGACACACTGCCCCCAGACACACTGCCCTCCTGACACACGGCTCCCTGACACACTGCACCCTGACACACTACGCCCTGACACACTGCCCCCTGACACATTTCACCCTGACACACTCCCCCTGACACACTTCACCCTTACACACTGTCCCCTGACGCACTGCACCCTGACACACTTCCCCTAACACACTGACCCTGAAACACTGCTCCCTGACACACTGCCCCCTAACACACTACACCATGACACACTGCCCCCTGACACACTGCACCCTGGCACACTACACCCTGACACACTGCCCCTGACACACTGCCCCCTGACACACTGACACCCGACAAACAGCAACCTGACACACGCTCCCCGACACACAGCCCCCTGACACACTGCACCCTGACACACTGCCCCCTGACACACTGCCATCCGACACACTGCTCCCTGACACAATGCCCTCTGATACACTGCCCTCCGACACACTGCTCCCTGATACACTGCACCCTGACACACTGCCCCCGACACACTGCCCTCTGACACATTGCTCCCTGACACACTGCCCCCTGACACACTGCCCTCTGACACAATGCCCTCTGACACACTGCACCCTGACACACTGTTTCCAAACACACTGCCTCCTGACACACAACGTCCTGACACACTGCCCTCGGACACATTGCCTTCTGACACACTGCCCCCTGACACACTGCACACTGACACACTGCCCCCTGACACATTGCCCCCTGACACACTGTCTCCAGACACACTGCCCCCTGACACACTACACCCTGACACACTGCCCCCTGACACACTGCACACTGACACACTGCCCCCTGACACATTACACCCTGACACACTCCCCCTGACACTCTTCACCCTTACACACTGCCCCCGGACACACTGCACCCTGACACACTTCCCCTAACACACTGCACCCTGAAACACTGCTCCTTGACACACTGCACCCTGACACACTACACCCTGACACACTGCCCCCTGACACACTGACACCCTGACAAACAGCAACCTGATACACGCTCCCCGACACACAGCCCCCTGACACACTGCACCCTGACACACTGCCCCCGACACACTGCCCTCCGACACACTGCTCCCTGACACACTGCCCTCTGATACACTGCACCCTGACACACTGCCCCCTGACACACTGCCCTCCGACACATTGATCCCTGAAGCACTGCCCTCTGATACACTTCCCTCCGACACAGTGCCCCCTGACACACTGCCCTCTGATACACTGCACCCTGACACACTGCCCCCAGACACACTGCCCTCCTGACACACGGCTCCCTGACACACTGCACCCTGACACACTACGCCCTGACACACTGCCCCCTGACACATTTCACCCTGACACACTCCCCCTGACACACTTCACCCTTACACACTGTCCCCTGACGCACTGCACCCTGACACACTTCCCCTAACACACTGCACCCTGAAACACTGCTCCCTGACACACTGCCCCCTAACACACTACACCATGACACACTGCCCCCTGACACACTGCACCCTGGCACACTACACCCTGACACACTGCCCCTGACACACTGCCCCCTGACACACTGACACCCGACAAACAGCAACCTGACACACGCTCCCCGACACACAGCCCCCTGACACACTGCACCCTGACACACTGCCCCCTGACACACTGCCATCCGACACACTGCTCCCTGACACAATGCCCTCTGATACACTGCCCTCCGACACACTGCTCCCTGATACACTGCACCCTGACACACTGCCCCCGACACACTGCCCTCTGACACATTGCTCCCTGACACACTGCCCCCTGACACACTGCCCTCTGACACAATGCCCTCTGACACACTGCACCCTGACACACTGTTTCCAAACACACTGCCTCCTGACACACAACGTCCTGACACACTGCCCTCGGACACATTGCCTTCTGACACACTGCCCCCTGACACACTGCACACTGACACACTGCCCCCTGACACATTGCCCCCTGACACACTG
Organism: Chiloscyllium plagiosum; assembly: GCF_037043375.1. Classification (NCBI taxonomy): domain Eukaryota; kingdom Metazoa; phylum Chordata; class Chondrichthyes; order Orectolobiformes; family Hemiscylliidae; genus Chiloscyllium; species Chiloscyllium plagiosum. The sequence continues at coordinate 12,499,613 of NW_028270181.1, read as the reverse complement.
TCTCCAAACACACTGCCCCCTGACACACTACGCCCTGACACACTGCCCTCGGACACATTGCCTCCTGACACACTGCCCCCTGACACACTGCACACTGACACACTGCCCCCTGACACATTACACCCTGACACACTCCCCCTGACACACTTCACCCTTACACACAGCCCCCTGACACAACTGCACCCTGACACACTGCCCCTAATACACTGCACCCTGAAACACTGCACTCTGACACACTGCACCCTGACACACTGCACCCTGACACATTCCCCACTGACACACTACACCCTGACAAACTACACCCTGACACACTACACCCTGACACACTGCTCCCTGACACACTTCACCTTGACACACTGACCCCCTGATATACTGCACCATGACACACTGCCCTCGGACACATTGCCTCCTGACACACTGCCCCCTGACACACTGCACACTGACACACTGCCCCCTGACACATTACACCCTGACACACTCCCCCTGACACACTTCACCCTTACACACAGCCCCCTGACACAACTGCACCCTGACACACTGCCCCTAATACACTGCACCCTGAAACACTGCACTCTGACACACTGCACCCTGACACACTGCACCCTGACACATTCCCCACTGACACACTACACCCTGACAAACTACACCCTGACACACTACACCCTGACACACTGCTCCCTGACACACTTCACCTTGACACACTGACCCCCTGATATACTGCACCATGACACACTGCCCCTGACACATTACACCCTGACACACTGCCCCCTGACACAATACACCCTGACACACTGCCCCTGACACATTACTCCCTGACACACTGCACCCTGACACACTACACCCTGACACACTGCCCCTGACACACAGCCCCCTGACACACTGCCCCCTGACACACTACACCCTGACACACTGCCCCCGACACATTGCTCCCTGACACAGTGCACCCTGACACACTATGCCCTGACACACTGCCCCTGACACACTGCCCCCTGACACACTGCCCCCGACACATTACACCCTGATACACTGCCCCCTGACACACTACACCCTGACACACTACACCCTGGCACATTGCTCCCTGACACACTGCACCCTGACACACTACACCCTGACACACGCTCCCCGACACACAGCCCCCGACACACTGCACCCTGACACAATCCCCTGACACACTTCACCCTGGAACACTGCCCCCTGACACACTGACACCTCACACACTTCACCCTGACACACAGCCCCCTGACACACAGAACCCTGACACACTGCCCCCTACACACTGCCCTCCGACACACTGCTCCCTGACACACTGCCCCCTGACAGAATGCGCTCCGACACACTGCCCTCCGACACACTGCCCTCCTGACACACTGCTCCCTGACACACCGCCCTCTGACACACTTCACCTTGACACACTGCACCCCTAACACTCTGCTCCCTGACACATTGCCCTCTGACACACTGCACCTTGACACACTGCCCCCTGACACACTACACCTGACACACTGCTCCCTGACACACTGTCCTCTGACACACTGCTCCCCTAAAACACTGCTCCCTGACACACTGCCCTCTGACACACTGCACGTTGACACACTGTCCCCTGACACACTACACCTGACACACTGCCCTCTGACACACTACACCCTCACACACTGCACCCTGACACACTTCCCCTAACACACTGCTCCCTGACACACTGCTCCCTGACACACTGCCCCTGGACACACTGCACCCTGACACACTGCCCTCCTGACACACGGCTCCCTGACACACTGCACCCTGACACACTACGCCCTGACACACTGCCCCCTGACACACTGCCCCCTGACACATTTCACCCTGACACACTCCCCCTGACACACTGCACCCTGGCACACTACACCCTGACACACTGCCCCTGACACACTGCTCCCTAACACACTACACCCTGACACACTGCCCCTGACACACTGCCCCCTGACACACTGACACCCTGACAAACAGCAACCTGATACACGCTCCCCGACACACAGCCCCCTGACACACTGCACCCTGACACACTGCCCCCGACACACTGCCCTCCGACACACTGCTCCCTGACACACTGCCCTCTGATACACTGCACCCTGACACACTGCCCCCTGACACACTGCCCTCCGACACATTGATCCCTGAAGCACTGCCCTCTGATACACTTCCCTCCGACACACTGCCCCCTGACACACTGCCCTCTGATACACTGCACCCTGACACACTGCCCCCAGACACACTGCCCTCCTGACACACGGCTCCCTGACACACTGCACCCTGACACACTACGCCCTGACACACTGCCCCCTGACACATTTCACCCTGACACACTCCCCCTGACACACTTCACCCTTACACACTGTCCCCTGACGCACTGCACCCTGACACACTTCCCCTAACACACTGCACCCTGAAACACTGCTCCCTGACACACTGCCCCCTAACACACTACACCATGACACACTGCCCCCTGACACACTGCACCCTGGCACACTACACCCTGACACACTGCCCCTGACACACTGCCCCCTGACACACTGACACCCGACAAACAGCAACCTGACACACGCTCCCCGACACACAGCCCCCTGACACACTGCACCCTGACACACTGCCCCCTGACACACTGCCATCCGACACACTGCTCCCTGACACAATGCCCTCTGATACACTGCCCTCCGACACACTGCTCCCTGATACACTGCACCCTGACACACTGCCCCCGACACACTGCCCTCTGACACATTGCTCCCTGACACACTGCCCCCTGACACACTGCCCTCTGACACAATGCCCTCTGACACACTGCACCCTGACACACTGTTTCCAAACACACTGCCTCCTGACACACAACGTCCTGACACACTGCCCTCGGACACATTGCCTTCTGACACACTGCCCCCTGACACACTGCACACTGACACACTGCCCCCTGACACATTGCCCCCTGACACACTGTCTCCAAACACACTGCCCCCTGACACACTACGCCCTGACACACTGCCCTCGGACACATTGCCTCCTGACACACTGCCCCCTGACACACTGCACACTGACACACTGCCCCCTGACACATTACACCCTGACACACTCCCCCTGACACACTTCACCCTTACACACAGCCCCCTGACACAACTGCACCCTGACACACTGCCCCTAATACACTGCACCCTGAAACACTGCACTCTGACACACTGCACCCTGACACACTGCACCCTGACACATTCCCCACTGACACACTACACCCTGACAAACTACACCCTGACACACTACACCCTGACACACTGCTCCCTGACACACTTCACCTTGACACACTGACCCCCTGATATACTGCACCATGACACACTGCCCCCTGACACATTACACCCTGACACACTGCCCCCTGACACAATACACCCTGACACACTGCCCCTGACACATTACTCCCTGACACACTGCACCCTGACACACTACACCCTGACACACTGCCCCTGACACACAGCCCCTTGACACACTGCCCCCTGACACACTACACCCTGACACACTGCCCCCGACACATTGCTCCCTGACACAGTGCACCCTGACACACTATGCCCTGACACACTGCCCCTGACACACTGCCCCCTGACACACTGCCCCCGACACATTACACCCTGATACACTGCCCCCTGACACACTACACCCTGACACACTACACCCTGGCACATTGCTCCCTGACACACTGCACCCTGACACACTACACCCTGACACACGCTCCCCGACACACAGCCCCCGACACACTGCACCCTGACACAATCCCCTGACACACTTCACCCTGGAACACTGCCCCCTGACACACTGACACCTCACACACTTCACCCTGACACACAGCCCCCTGACACACAGAACCCTGACACACTGCCCCCTACACACTGCCCTCCGACACACTGCTCTCTGACACACTGCCCCCTGACAGAATGCGCTCCGACACACTGCCCTCCGACACACTGCCCTCCTGACACACTGCTCCCTGACACACCGCCCTCTGACACACTTCACCCTGACACACTGCACCCCTAACACTCTGCTCCCTGACACATTGCCCTCTGACACACTGCACCTTGACACACTGCCCCCTGACACACTACACCTGACACACTGCCCTCTGACACACTACACCCTCACACACTGCACCCCTAACACTTCCCCTAACACACTGCTCCCTGACACACTGCTCCCTGACACACTGCCCCTGGACACACTGCACCCTGACACACTGCACCCTGACACACTGTCCTCTGACACACTGCTCCCCTAAAACACTGCTCCCTGACACACTGCCCTCTGACACACTGCACGTTGACACACTGTCCCCTGACACACTACACCTGACACACTGCCCTCTGACACACTACACCCTCACACACTGCACCCTGACACACTTCCCCTAACACACTGCTCCCTGACACACTGCTCCCTGACACACTGCCCCTGGACACACTGCACCCTGACACAATGCACCCTGACACATTGCCCCATGATACACTGCCCCCTGACACACTGCCCCTGACACACTTCACCCTTACACACTGCCCCCTGACACACTGCACCCTGACACACTTCCCCTGACACACTGCACCTTGAAACACTGCACCCTGACACACTGCCCTCTGATACACTGCACCCTGACACACTGCCCTCCTGACACACTGCTCCCTGACACACTGCCCTTTTACACACTGCACCCAGACACACTGCACCCTGACACACTCCCCCTGAAACACTTCACCCTTACACACTGCCCCCTGACACACTGCACCCTGACACACTTCCCCTAACACACTGCACCTTGAAACACTGCACCCTGACACACTGCCTTCTGATACACTGCACCCTCACACACTGCTCCCTGACACACTGCCCTCCGACACACTGCCCTCCTGACACACTGCTCCCTGACACACTGACACCCGACACACTGCACCCTGACACACTCCCCTGACACACATCACCCTGACACACTGCCACCTCACGCACTTCACCCTGACACACAGCCCCCTGACACACAGCCCCCTGACACACTGCCCTCAGACACACTACTCCCTGACACACTGCCCCCTGACACACTGCCCTCCGACACACTGCTCCCTGACACAATGCCCTCTGATAAACTGCACCTTGACACACTACCCCCAGTCACACTGCCCTCCGACACACTGCCCCCCTGACACACTGCTCCCTGACACACTGCCCTCTGACACACTGCACCCTGACACACTGTCCTCTGACACACTGCTCCCCTAACACACTGCTCCCTGACACACTGCCCTCTGACACACTGCACGTTGACACACTGCACCCTGACACCCTTCCCCTAACGCACTGCTCCCTGACACACTGCTCCCTGACACACTGCCCCCGGACACACTGCACCTGACACACTGCACCCTGACACACTGCCCCATGATACACTGCCCCCTGACACACTGACACCAGACACACTGCCCCTGACACACGTCACCCTTACACACTGCCCCCTGACACACTGCACCCTGACACATTTCCCCTAACACACTGCACCTTGAAACACTGCACCCTGACACACTGCCCTCTGATACACTGCACCCTGACACACTGCCCTCCTGACACGCTGCTCCCTGACACACTGCCCTCTGACGCACTGCACCCAGACACACTGCACCCTGACACACTGCCCCCCTGACACACTACACACATGATACACTGCCCCCTGACACACTGACACCCAACACACAGCCCCCTGACATACTCTCCCCGACACACAGCCCCCGACACACTGCACCCTGACACACTGCACCCTGACACACTTCACCCTTACACACTGCTCCCTGACACACACTGCACCCTGACACACTTCCCCTAACACACTGCACCTTGAAACACTGCTCCCTGACACACTACACCTGACACACTGCCCTCTGACCCACTACACCCTGACACACTGCACCCTGACACCCTTCCCCTAACGCACTGCTCCCTGACACACTGCTCCCTGACACACTGCCCCCGGACACACTGCACCTGACACACTGCACCCTGACACACTGCCCCATGATACACTGCCCCCTGACACACTGACACCAGACACACTGCCCCTGACACACTTCACCCTTACACACTGCCCCCTGACACACTGCACCCTGACACATTTCCCCTAACACACTGCACCTTGAAACACTGCACCCTGACACACTGCCCTCTGATACACTGCACCCTGACACACTGCCCTCCTGACACGCTGCTCCCTGACACACTGCCCTCTGACGCACTGCACCCAGACACACTGCACCCTGACACACTGCCCCCTGACACACTTCACCTTTACACACTGCCTCCTGACACACTGCACCCTGACACACTTCCCCTAACACACTGCACCTTGAAACACTGCACCCTGACACACTGCCTTCTGATACACTGCACCCTCACACACTGCCCCCTGACACACTGCCCTCCGACACACTGCCCACATGACATACTGCTCCCTGACACACTGACACCCGACACACTGCACCCTGACACACTGCCCCCGACACACTACACCTGACACACTGCTCCCTGACACACTGCCCTCTGACACACTACACCCCGACACACTGCACCCTGACACACTTCTCCTAACACACTGCTCCCTGACAGACTGCTCCCGGACACACTGCCCTCTGACACACTACACCCCGACACACTGCACCCTGACACACTTCTCCTAACACACTGCTCCCTGACACACTGCTCCCTGACAGACTGCACCCGGACACACTGCACCCTGACACACTGCCCCCCTGACACACTACACCCATGATACACTGCCCCCTGACACACTGACACCCAACACACAGCCCCCTGACATACTCTCCCCGACACACAGCCCCCGACACACTGCACCCTGACACACTCCCCCTGACACACTTCACCCTTACACACTGCTCCCTGACACACACTGCACCCTGACACACTTCCCCTAACACACTGCACCTTGAAACACTGCTCCCTGACACACTGCTCCCTGACACACTACACCCTGACACACTGCCCCTGACACACTGCTCCCTGACACACTGACACCCGACAAACAGCAACTTGACACACGCTTCCCGTCACACAGCCCCCTGACACCCTGCACCCTGACACACTCCCCTGACACACTTCACCCTGACACACTGCCCCCTCACACACTGCCACCTTACACACTTCACCCTGACACACTGCCCCCGACACACTGACCACTCACACACTGCACACTGACACACTACACCCTGACACATTGCCCACTGACACACTACACCCTGACAAACTACACCCTGACACACTGCTCCCTGACACACTTCACCTTGACACACTGACCCCCTGACACACTGCACCATGACACACTGTCCCTGACACACTGTCCCCTGACACACTGTCGCCAGACACACTGCCCCCTGACACACTGCCCCCGACACATTGCCCCCTGCCACACTGTCTCCAGACACACTGCCCCCTGACACACTGCTCACTGACACACTACGCCCTGACACATTACACTCTGACACACTGCCCTCGGACACACTGCATCCTGACACACTACACCCAGACACACTGCACCCTGACACACTGCCCCCTGACACACTGCCCTCCGACACATTGCTCCCTGACACACTGCCCTCTGATACACTTCCCTCCGACACACTGCCCCCTGACACACTGCCCTCTGATACACTGTACCCTGACACACTGCCCCCTGACACACTGCCCTCCTGACACACGGCTCCCTGACACAATGCACCCTGACACACTACGCCCTGACACACTGCCCCCTGACACATTTCACCCTGACACACTTCCCCTGACACACTTCACCATTACACACAGCCCCCTGACACACTGCCCTCCGACACATTGCTCCCTGACACACTGCCCTCTGATACACTTCCCTCCGACACACTGCCCCCTGACACACTGCCCTCTGATACACTGCACCCTGACACACTGCCCCCAGACACACTGCCCTCCTGACACACGGCTCCCTGACACACTGCACCCTGACACACTACACCCTGACACACTGCCCCCTGACACATTTCACCCTGACACACTCCCCCTGACACACTTCACCCTTACACACTGTCCCCTGACACACTGCACCCTGACAAACTTCCCCTAACACACTGCACCCTGAAACACTGCTCCCTGACACACTGCCCCCTAACACACTACACCCTGACACACTGCCCCCTGACACACTGCACCCTGGCACACTACACCCTGACACACTGCCCCTGACACACTGCCCCCTGACACACTGACACCCGACAAACAGCAACCTGTCACATGCTCCCCGACACACAGCCCCCTGACACACTGCACCCTGACACACTGCCATCCGACACAATGCTCCCTGACACAATGCCCTCTGATACACTGCCCTCCGACACACTGCTCCCTGACACACTGCCCTCTGATACACTGCCCTCTGACACATTGCTCCCTGACACATTGCCCCCTGACACACTGCCCTCTGACACACTGCCCTCCTGACACACTGCTCCCTGACACACTGCCCTCTGACACACTGCACCCTGACACACTGTTTCCAAACACACTGCCTCCTGACACACTACGCCCTGACACACTGCCCTCGGACACATTGCCTCCTGACACTCTGCCCTCTGACACATTGCCCCCTGACACACTGTCTCCAAACACACTGCCCCCTGACACACTGCTCCCTGACACACTGCCCTCTGACACACTGCCCTCTGACACACTGCTCCCTGACACACTGCCCTCCGATACACAGCACCTTGACACACTGCCCTCCGACACACTGCCCTCCGACACACTGCCCCCCTGACACACTGCTCTCTGAAACACTGCCCTCTGACACACTGCACCCTAACACACTGCCCTCTGACACATTGCACCCTGACACACTGTCCCCTGACACACTACACCTGACACACTGCTCCCTGACACACTGCTCCTTGACACACTGCCCTCTGACACACTACACTCTGACACACTGCACCCTGACACACTTCCCCTAACACACTGCTTCCTGACACACTGCTACCTGACACACTGGCCCCGGACACACTGCACCCTGACACGTTGCCCCCTTGACACACTGCCCCCGGACACACTGACACCCAACACACAGCACCCTGACACACTCTCCCCGACACACTGCCGCCTGACACACTGCAACCTGACACACTCCCCCTGACACACTTCACCCTTACACACTGCCCCCTGACACACTGCACCCTGACACACTACACCCTGACACACTGCCACTGACACACTGCACCCTGACACATTGCCCACTGACACACTACACCCTGACAAACTACACCCTGACACACTGCTCCCTGACACACTTCACCTTGACACACTGACCCCCTGACACACTGCACCATGACACACTGTCCCTGACACACTGTCCCCTGACACACTGTCTCCAGACACACTGCCCCCTGACACACTGCCCCCGACACATTGCCCCCTGCCACACTGTCTCCAGACACACTGCCCCCTGACACACTGCTCACTGACACTCTACGCCCTGACACATTACACTCTGACACACTGCCCTCGGACACACTGCATCCTGACACACTACACCCAGACACACTGCACCCTGACACACTGCCCCCTGACACACTGCCCTCCGACACATTGCTCCCTGACACACTGCCCTCTGATACACTTCCCTCCGACACACTGCCCCCTGACACACTGCCCTCTGATACACTGCACCCTGACACACTGCCCCCTGACACACTGCCCTCCTGACACACGGCTCCCTGACACATTGCACCCTGACACACTACGCCCTGACACACTGCCCCCTGACACATTTCACCCTGACACACTTCCCCTGACACACTTCACCCTTACACACTGCCCCCTGACACACTGCCCTCCGACACATTGCTCCCTGACACACTGCCCTCTGATACACTTCCCTCCAACACACTGCCCCCTGACACACTGCCCTCTGATACACTGCACCCTGACACACTGCCCCCAGACACACTGCCCTCCTGACACACGGCTCCCTGACACACTGCACCCTGACACACTACACCCTGACACACTGCCCCCTGACACATTTCACCCTGACACACTCCCCCTGACACACTTCACCCTTACACACTGTCCCCTGACACACTGCACCCTGACAAACTTCCCCTAACACACTGCACCCTGAAACACTGCTCCCTGACACACTGCCCCCTAACACACTACACCCTGACACACTGCCCCCTGACACACTGCACCCTGGCACACTACACCCTGACACACTGCCCCTGACACACTGCCCCCTGACACACTGACACCCGACAAACAGCAACCTGTCACATGCTCCCCGACACACAGCCCCCTGACACACTGCACCCTGACACACTGCCATCCGACACAATGCTCCCTGACACAATGCCCTCTGATACACTGCCCTCCGACACACTGCTCCCTGACACACTGCCCTCTGATACACTGCCCTCTGACACATTGCTCCCTGACACACTGCCCCCTGACACACTGCCCTCTGACACACTGCCCTCCTGACACACTGCTCCCTGACACACTGCCCTCTGACACACTGCACCCTGACACACTGTTTCCAAACACACTGCCTCCTGACACACTACGCCCTGACACACTGCCCTCGGACACATTGCCTCCTGACACTCTGCCCTCTGACACACTGCACACTGACACACTGCCCTGACACATTGCCCCCTGACACACTGTCTCCAAACACACTGCCCCCTGACACACTGCTCCCTGACACACTGCCCTCTGACACACTGCCGTCTGACACACTGCTCCCTGACACACTGCCCTCCGATACACAGCACCTTGACACACTGCCCACTGACACACTGCCCTCCGACACACTGCCCCCTGAAACACTGCCCTCTGACACACTGCACCCTAACACACTGCCCTCTGACACATTGCACCCTGACACACTGCCCCCTGACACACTACACCTGACACACTGCTCCCTGACACACTGCTCCCTGACACACTACCCGCTGACACACTACACTCTGACACACTGCACCCTGACACACTTCCCCTAACACACTGCTTCCTGACACACTGCTCCCTGACACACTGGCCCCGGACACACTGCACCCTGACACATTGCCCCCTTGACACACTGCCCCCGGACACACTGACACCCGACACACAGCACCCTGACACACTCTCCCCGACACACTGCCGCCTGACACACTGCAACCTGACACACTCCCCCTGACACACTTCACCCTTACACACTGCCCCCTGACACACTGCACCCTGACACACTACACCCTGACACACTGCACACTGACACACTGCACCCTGACACATTGCCCCCTTGACACACTGCCCCCTGACACACTGACACCCGCCAAACAGCAACCTGACACACGCTCCCCGACACACAGCCCCCTGGCACACTGCACTCTGACACACTCCCCTGACACACTTCTCCGTGACACACTGCTCCTTGACACACTGCCACCTTACACACTTCACCCTGACACACAGCCACCTGAAACACTGGCCCCCGACACACTGCACCACTCACATACTGCACCCTGACACACTGTACCCTGACACACTGCCCACTGACACACTACACCCTGACAAACTATACCCTGACACACTGCTCACTGACACACTTCACCTTGACACACAGCCCCCTGACACACTGCCCACTGACACACTACACCCTGACAAACTATACCCTGACACACTGCTCACTGACACACTTCACCTTGACACACAGCCTCCTGACACACTGCCCACTGACACACTACACCCTGACAAACTACACCCTGACACACTGCTCCCTGACACACTTCACCTTGACACACTGACCCCCTGACACACTGAACCATGACACACTGCACCTGACACACTGCACACTGACACACTACACCCTGACACATTGCCCCCTGACACACTGTCTCCAGACACACTGCCCCCTGACACACTACACCCTGACACACAGCCCCTGACACACTGTCCCCTGACACATTGCCCCTGACACACTTCCCCTAACACACTGCTCCCTGACACACTGCATCTTCACACACTGCACCCTGACACACTGCCCCCTGACACACTCACCCTGACACACAGCCCCTGACACACTGCACCCTGACACACTTCTCCTAGCACACTGCCCCCAGACTCACTACCTCCTGACACACATTCCCCATTGACACACTGCCCCATTTCACACTTCCCCTAACACACAGCCCCTGACACACTGCACCTGACACACTGCACCCTGAAAACTGCCCCATGACACACTGCACCCTGACACACTGCACCCTGACACACTTCACCATTGACACACTGCACTCCGATACACTGACCCGACACATTGCTCCGTACACACTGCACCCTGACACACTACGCCCTGACACACTACCCCCTGACACATTACACTCTGACACACAGCCCTCGGACACACTGCATCCTGACACACTACACCCAGACACACTGCACCCTGACACACTGCCCCTTGACACACTACACCCTGACACACTGCCCCTTGTCACACTTCACACTGAAACACTGTGCCTAACACATTGCACCCTGACACACTGCCCACTGACACATTACACCCTGACACACTCCCCCTGACACACTTCACCCTTACACACTGCACTCCGACACACTGACCCCGACACATTGCTCCCTGACACATTACCCCTGACACACTTCACCCTTACACACTGCCCCCTGACACACTACACCCAGATACACTGCCCCCGACACATTGCACCCTGACACACTGCACCCTGACACACTACACCCTGACACCCTGCCCCTGACACACTGCCCCCTGACACACTGACACCCGACAAACAGCAACCTGACACATGCTCCCCGACACACTTCACCCTGACACACTTCACCCTGACACACTGCCCCGCGACACACTGTGCCACTCACTCCTTCACACTGACACACTGCCCCTTGACACACTACACCCTGACACACTGCCCCTTGTCACACTTCACACTGAAACACTGTGCCTAACACATTGCACCCTGACACACTGCCCACTGACACATTACACCCTGACACACTCCCCCTGACACACTTCACCCTTACACACTGCACTCCGACACACTGACCCCGACACATTGCTCCCTGACACATTACCCCTGACACACTTCACCCTTACACACTGCCCCCTGACACACTACACCCAGATACACTGCCCCCGACACATTGCACCCTGACACACTGCACCCTGACACACTACACCCTGACACCCTGCCCCTGAAACACTGCCCCCTGACACACTGACACCCGACAAACAGCAACCTGACACATGCTCCCCGACACACTTCACCCTGACACACTTCACCCTGACACACTGCCCCGCGACACACTGTGCCACTCACTCCTTCACACTGACACACTGCCCCCGACACACTGCACTCTGACACACTGCACCTTGACACACTGACACCCGACACACAGCACCCTGACACACTCTCCCCGACACACAACTCCCTAACACACTACACCCTGACACACTGCCCCCTGACACACTCCCCTAACACACTTCACCCTGACACACAGCCCCCTGACACACTGTCCCCGACACACTGCGCCACTCACACACTGCACACTGACACCCTGCCCCCTGACACTTTGCCCACTGACACACTACACCCTGACACACTGACCCCCTGACACACTGCACCCTGACACACTGTCCCCTGACACATTGCCCCTGACACACTTCCCCTAACACACTGCTCCCTGACACACTGCATCCTCACACACTGCACCCTGACACACTGCCCCCTGACACACTCAACCTGACACACAGCCCCTGACACACTGCACCCTGACACACTTCTCCTAGCACACTGCCCCCTGACTCACTACCTCCTGACACACATTCCCCATTGACACACTGCACCCTGACACACTTCCCCTAACACACTGCCCTCTGACTCACTACCTCCTGACACACTGCCCTGACACACTGCCCCATGACACATTTCCCCTAATACACAGCCCCTGACACACTGCACCTGACACACTGCACCCTGACAACTGCCCCCTGACACACTGCACCCTGACACACTGCACACTGACACACTGCACCCTGACACACTGCACACTGACACACTACACCTGACACACTGCCCTCTGACCCACTACACCCTGACACACTGCACACTGACACACTGTCCCCGACACACTGCGCCACTCACACACTGCACACTGACACCCTGCCCCCTGACACTTTGCCCACTGACACACTACACCCTGACACACTGACCCCCTGACACACTGCACCCTGACACACTGTCCCCTGACACATTGCCCCTGACACACTTCCCCTAACACACTGCTCCCTGACACACTACACCCTGACACACTGACCCCCTGACACACTGCACCCTGACACACTGTCCCCTGACACATTGCCCCTGACACACTTCCCCTAACACACTGCTCCCTGACACACTCAACATGACACACAGCCCCTGACACACTGCACCCTGACACACTTCTCCTAGCACACTGCCCCCTGACTCACTACCTCCTTACACACATTCCCCATTGACACACTGCACCCTGACACACTTCCCCTAACACACTGCCCTCTGACTCACTACCTCCTGACACACTGCCCCATGACACATTTCCCCTAATACACAGCCCCTGACACACTGCACCTGACACACTGCACCCTGACAACTGCCCCCTGACACACTGCACCCTGACACACTGCGCACTGACACACTGCACCCTGACACACTACACACTGACACACTGCACTCTGACACACTGCCCCCTGACACACTGACACCCGACACACAGCACTCCAACAGACTCTCCCTGACACACAGCCTCCTGACACACTGCACCCTGACACACTCCCCCGACACTTCACCCTGACACACTGTCACCTCACACACTTCACCCTGACACACTGCACCCTGACACACTCCCCCGACACTTCACCCTGACACACTGTCACCTCACACACTTCACCCTGACACACTGCTCCCTGACAGACTGCCCCCGGACACACTGCACCCTGACACACTGCCCCCCTGACACACCACACCCTGACACACTGCTCCCTGACACACTGCCCTCTGACACACTAGACCCCGACACACTGCACCCTGACACACTTCTCCTAACACACTGCTCCCTGACACACTGCTCCCTGACAGACTGCACCCGGACACACTGCACCCTGACACACTGCCCCCCTGACACACTACACACATGATACACTGCCCCCTGACACACTGACACCCAACACACAGCCCCCTGACATACTCTTCCCGACACACAGCCCCCGACACACTGCACCCTGACACACTCCCCCTGACACACTTCACCCTTACACACTGCTCCCTGACACACACTGCACCCTGACACACTTCCCCTAACACACTGCACCTTGAAACACTGCTCCCTGACACACTACACCTGACACACTGCCCTCTGACCCACTACACCCTGACACACTGCACCCTGACACCCTTCCCCTAACGCACTGCTCCCTGACACACTGCTCCCTGACACACTGCCCCCGGACACACTGCACCTGACACACTGCACCCTGACACACTGCCCCATGATACACTGCCCCCTGACACACTGACACCAGACACACTGCCCCTGACACACTTCACCCTTACACACTGCCCCCTGACACACTGCACCCTGACACATTTCCCCTAACACACTGCACCTTGAAACACTGCACCCTGACACACTGCCCTCTGACGCACTGCACCCTGACACACTGCACCCTGACACATTTCCCCTAACACACTGCACCTTGAAACACTGCACCCTGACACACTGCCCTCTGATACACTGCACCCTGACACACTGCCCTCCTGACACGCTGCTCCCTGACACACTGCCCTCTGACGCACTGCACCCAGACACACTGCACCCTGACACACTGCCCCCGACACACTTCACCTTTACACACTGCCTCCTGACACACTGCACCCTGACACACTTCCCCTAACACACTGCACCTTGAAACACTGCACCCTGACACACTGCCCTCTGATACACTGCACCCTGACACACTGCCCTCCTGACACGCTGCTCCCTGACACACTTCCCTTAACACACTGCACCTTGAAACACTGCACCCTGACACACTGCCTTCTGATACACTGCACCCTCACACACTGCCCCTTGACACACTGCCCTCCGACACACTGCCCACCTGACACACTGCTCCCTGACACACTGACACCCGACACACTGCACCCTGACACACTGCCCCCGACACACTACACCTGACACACTGCTCCCTGACACACTGCCCTCTGACACACTACACCCCGACACACTGCACCCTGACACACTTCTCCTAACACACTGCTCCCTGACACACTGCTCCCTGACAGACTGCCCCCGGACACACTGCACCCTGACACACTGCCCCCTGACACACTGCTCCCGGACACACTGCACCCTGACACACTGCCCCCCTGACACACCACACCCTGACACACTGCTCCCTGACACACTGCCCTCTGACACACTACACCCCGACACACTGCACCCTGACACACTTCTCCTAACACACTGCTCCCTGACACACTGCTCCCTGACAGACTGCCCCCGGACACACTGCACCCTGACACACTGCCCCCCTGACACACTACACCCATGATACACTGCCCCCTGACACACTGACACCCAACACACAGCCCCCTGACATACTCTCCCCGACACACAGCCCCCGACACACTGCACCCTGACACACTCCCCCTGACACACTTCACCCTTACACACTGCTCCCTGACACACACTGCACCCTGACACACTTCCCCTAACACACTGCACCTTGAAACACTGCTCCCTGACACACTGCTCCCTGACACACTACACCCTGACACACTGCCCCTGACACACTGCTCCCTGACACACTGACACCCGACAAACAGCAACTTGACACACGCTTCCCGTCACACAGCCCCCTGACACCCTGCACCCTGACACACTCCCCTGACACACTTCACCCTGACACACTGCCCCATGACACACTGCCACCTTACACACTTCACCCTGACACACTGCCCCCAACACACTGACCACTCACACACTGCACACTGACACACTACCCCCTGACACATTGCCCACTGACAAACTACACCCTGACAAACTACACCCTGACACACTGCTCCCTGACACACTTCACCTTGACACACTGACCCCCTGACACACTGCACCATGACACACTGTCCCTGACACACTGTCCCCTGACACACTGCCCCCGACACATTGCCCCCTGCCACACTGTCTCCAGACACACTGCCCCCTGACACACTGCTCACTGACACACTACGCCCTGACACATTACACTCTGACACACTGCCCTCGGACACACTGCATCCTGACACACTACACCCAGACACACTGCACCCTGACACACTGCCCCCTGACACACTGCCCTCCGACACATTGCTCCCTGACACACTGCCCTCTGATACACTTCCCTCCGACACACTGCCCCCTGACACACTGCCCTCTGATACACTGCACCCTGACACACTGCCCCCTGACACACTGCCCTCCTGACACACGGCTCCCTGACACATTGCACCCTGACACACTACGCCCTGACACACTGCCCCCTGACACATTTCACCCTGACACACTTCCCCTGACACACTTCACCCTTACACACTGCCCCCTGACACACTGCCCTCCGACACATTGCTCCCTGACACACTGCCCTCTGATACACTTCCCTCCGACACACTGCCCCCTGACACACTGCCCTCTGATACACTGCACCCTGACACACTGCCCCCAGACACACTGCCCTCCTGACACACGGCTCCCTGACACACTGCACCCTGACACACTACACCCTGACACACTGCCCCCTGACACATTTCACCCTGACACACTCCCCCTGACACACTTCACCCTTACACACTGTCCCCTGACACACTGCACCCTGACAAACTTCCCCTAACACACTGCACCCTGAAACACTGCTCCCTGACACACTGCCCCCTAACACACTACACCCTGACACACTGCCCCCTGACACACTGCACCCTGGCACACTACACCCTGACACACTGCCCCTGACACACTGCCCCCTGACACACTGACACCCGACAAACAGCAACCTGTCACATGCTCCCCGACACACAGCCCCCTGACACACTGCACCCTGACACACTGCCATCCGACACACTGCTCCCTGACACACTGCCCTCTGATACACTGCCCTCTGACACATTGCTCCCTGACACACTGCCCCCTGACACACTGCCCTCTGACACACTGCCCTCCTGACACACTGCTCCCTGACACACTGCCCTCTGACACACTGCACCCTGACACACTGTTTCCAAACACACTGCCTCCTGACACACTACGCCCTGACACACTGCCCTCGGACACATTGCCTCCTGACACTCTGCCCTCTGACACACTGCACACTGACACACTGCCCTGACACATTGCCCCCTGACACACTGTCTCCAAACACACTGCCCCCTGACACACTGCTCCCTGACACACTGCCCTCTGACACACTGCCCTCTGACGCACTGCTCCCTGACACACTGCCCTCCGATACACAGCACCTTGACACACTGCCCCCTGACACACTGCCCTCCGACACACTGCCCCCTGAAACACTGCACCCTGACACACTGCCCTCTGACACATTGCACCCTGACACACTGCCCCCTGACACACTACACCCGACACACAGCCCCCTGGCACACTGCACTCTGACACACTCCCCTGACACACTTCTCCGTGACACACTGCTCCTTGACACACTGCCACCTTACACACTTCACCCTGACACACAGCCACCTGACACACTGGCCCCCGACACACTGCACCACTCACATACTGCACCCTGACACACTGTACCCTGACACACTGCCCACTGACACACTACACCCTGACAAACTACACCCTGACACACTGCTCCCTGACACACTTCACCTTGACACACTGACCCCCTGACACACTGAACCATGACACACTGCACCTGACACACTGCACACTGACACACTACACCCTGACACATTGCCCCCTGACACACTGTCTCCAGACACACTGCCCCCTGACACACTACACCCTGACACACAGCCCCTGACACACTGTCCCCTGACACATTGCCCCTGACACACTTCCCCTAACACACTGCTCCCTGACACACTGCATCCTCACACACTGCACCCTGACACACTGCCCCCTGACACACTCACCCTGACACACAGCCCCTGACACACTGCACCCTGACACACTTCTCCTAGCACACTGCCCCCAGACTCACTACCTCCTGACACACATTCCCCATTGACACACTGCCCCATTTCACACTTCCCCTAACACACAGCCCCTGACACACTGCACCTGACACACTGCACCCTGAAAACTGCCCCATGACACACTGCACCCTGACACACTGCACCCTGACACACTTCACCATTGACACACTGCACTCCGATACACTGACCCGACACATTGCTCCGTACACACTGCACCCTGACACACTACGCCCTGACACACTACCCCCTGACACACTACACCCATAATACACTGCCCCCTGACACACTGACACCCAACACACAGCCCCCTGACATACTCTCCCCGACACACAGCCCCCGACACACTGCACCCTGACACACTCCCCCTGACACACTTCACCCTTACACACTGCTCCCTGACACACACTGCACCCTGACACACTTCCCCTAACACACTGCACCTTGAAACACTGCTCCCTGACACACTGCTCCCTGACACACTACACCCTGACACACTGCCCCTGACACACTGCTCCCTGACACACTGACACCCGACAAACAGCAACTTGACACACGCTTCCCGTCACACAGCCCCCTGACACCCTGCACCCTGACACACTCCCCTGACACACTTCACCCTGACACACTGCCCCATGACACACTGCCACCTTACACACTTCACCCTGACACACTGCCCCCAACACACTGACCACTCACACACTGCACACTGACACACTACACCCTGACACATTGCCCACTGACAAACTACACCCTGACAAACTACACCCTGACACACTGCTCCCTGACACACTTCACCTTGACACACTGACCCCCTGACACACTGCACCATGACACACTGTCCCTGACACACTGTCCCCTGACACACTGCCCCCGACACATTGCCCCCTGCCACACTGTCTCCAGACACACTGCCCCCTGACACACTGCTCACTGACACACTACGCCCTGACACATTACACTCTGACACACTGCCCTCGGACACACTGCATCCTGACACACTACACCCAGACACACTGCACCCTGACACACTGCCCCCTGACACACTGCCCTCCGACACATTGCTCCCTGACACACTGCCCTCTGATACACTTCCCTCCGACACACTGCCCCCTGACACACTGCCCTCTGATACACTGCACCCTGACACACTGCCCCCTGACACACTGCCCTCCTGACACACGGCTCCCTGACACATTGCACCCTGACACACTACGCCCTGACACACTGCCCCCTGACACATTTCACCCTGACACACTTCCCCTGACACACTTCACCCTTACACACTGCCCCCTGACACACTGCCCTCCGACACATTGCTCCCTGACACACTGCCCTCTGATACACTTCCCTCCGACACACTGCCCCCTGACACACTGCCCTCTGATACACTGCACCCTGACACACTGCCCCCAGACACACTGCCCTCCTGACACACGGCTCCCTGACACACTGCACCCTGACACACTACACCCTGACACACTGCCCCCTGACACATTTCACCCTGACACACTCCCCCTGACACACTTCACCCTTACACACTGTCCCCTGACACACTGCACCCTGACAAACTTCCCCTAACACACTGCACCCTGAAACACTGCTCCCTGACACACTGCCCCCTAACACACTACACCCTGACACACTGCCCCCTGACACACTGCACCCTGGCACACTACACCCTGACACACTGCCCCTGACACACTGCCCCCTGACACACTGACACCCGACAAACAGCAACCTGTCACATGCTCCCCGACACACAGCCCCCTGACACACTGCACCCTGACACACTGCCATCCGACACACTGCTCCCTGACACACTGCCCTCTGATACACTGCCCTCTGACACATTGCTCCCTGACACACTGCCCCCTGACACACTGCCCTCTGACACACTGCCCTCCTGACACACTGCTCCCTGACACACTGCCCTCTCACACACTGCACCCTGACACACTGTTTCCAAACACACTGCCTCCTGACACACTACGCCCTGACACACTGCCCTCGGACACATTGCCTCCTGACACTCTGCCCTCTGACACACTGCACACTGACACACTGCCCTGACACATTGCCCCCTGACACACTGTCTCCAAACACACTGCCCCCTGACACACTGCTCCCTGACACACTGCCCTCTGACACACTGCCCTCTGACGCACTGCTCCCTGACACACTGCCCTCCGATACACAGCACCTTGACACACTGCCCCCTGACACACTGCCCTCCGACACACTGCCCCCTGAAACACTGCACCCTGACACACTGCCCTCTGACACATTGCACCCTGACACACTGCCCCCTGACACACTACACCCGACACACAGCCCCCTGGCACACTGCACTCTGACACACTCCCCTGACACACTTCTCCGTGACACACTGCTCCTTGACACACTGCCACCTTACACACTTCACCCTGACACACAGCCACCTGACACACTGGCCCCCGACACACTGCACCACTCACATACTGCACCCTGACACACTGTGCCCTGACACACTGCCCACTGACACACTACACCCTGACAAACTACACCCTGACACACTGCTCCCTGACACACTTCACCTTGACACACTGACCCCCTGACACACTGAACCATGACACACTGCACCTGACACACTGCACACTGACACACTACACCCTGACACATTGCCCCCTGACACACTGTCTCCAGACACACTGCCCCCTGACACACTACACCCTGACACACAGCCCCTGACACACTGTCCCCTGACACATTGCCCCTGACACACTTCCCCTAACACACTGCTCCCTGACACACTGCATCCTCACACACTGCACCCTGACACACTGCCCCCTGACACACTCACCCTGACACACAGCCCCTGACACACTGCACCCTGACACACTTCTCCTAGCACACTGCCCCCAGACTCACTACCTCCTGACACACATTCCCCATTGACACACTGCCCCATTTCACACTTCCCCTAACACACAGCCCCTGACACACTGCACCTGACACACTGCACCCTGAAAACTGCCCCATGACACACTGCACCCTGACACACTGCACCCTGACACACTTCACCATTGACACACTGCACTCCGATACACTGACCCGACACATTGCTCCGTACACACTGCACCCTGACACACTACGCCCTGACACACTACCCCCTGACACATTACACTCTGACACACAGCCCTCGGACACACTGCATCCTGACACACTACACCCAGACACACTGCACCCTGACACACTGCCCCTTGACACACTACACCCTGACACACTGCCCCTTGTCACACTTCACACTGAAACACTGTGCCTAACACATTGCACCCTGACACACTGCCCACTGACACATTACACCCTGACACACTCCCCCTGACACACTTCACCCTTACACACTGCACTCCGACACACTGACCCCGACACATTGCTCCCTGACACATTACCCCTGACACACTTCACCCTTACACACTGCCCCCTGACACACTACACCCAGATACACTGCCCCCGACACATTGCACCCTGACACACTGCACCCTGACACACTACACCCTGACACCCTGCCCCTGACACACTGCCCCCTGACACACTGACACCCGACAAACAGCAACCTGACACATGCTCCCCGACACACTTCACCCTGACACACTTCACCCTGACACACTGCCCCGCGACACACTGTGCCACTCACTCCTTCACACTGACACACTGCCCCCGACACACTGCACTCTGACACACTGCACCTTGACACACTGACACCCGACACACAGCACCCTGACACACTCTCCCCGACACACAACTCCCTAACACACTACACCCTGACACACTGCCCCCTGACACACTCCCCTAACACACTTCACCCTGACACACAGCCCCCTGACACACTGTCCCCGACACACTGCGCCACTCACACACTGCACACTGACACCCTGCCCCCTGACACTTTGCCCACTGACACACTACACCCTGACACACTGACCCCCTGACACACTGCACCCTGACACACTGTCCCCTGACACATTGCCCCTGACACACTTCCCCTAACACACTGCTCCCTGACACACTGCATCCTCACACACTGCACCCTGACACACTGCCCCCTGACACACTCAACCTGACACACAGCCCCTGACACACTGCACCCTGACACACTTCTCCTAGCACACTGCCCCCTGACTCACTACCTCCTGACACACATTCCCCATTGACACACTGCACCCTGACACACTTCCCCTAACACACTGCCCTCTGACTCACTACCTCCTGACACACTGCCCTGACACACTGCCCCATGACACATTTCCCCTAATACACAGCCCCTGACACACTGCACCTGACACACTGCACCCTGACAACTGCCCCCTGACACACTGCACCCTGACACACTGCACACTGACACACTGCACCCTGACACACTGCACACTGACACACTACACCTGACACACTGCCCTCTGACCCACTACACCCTGACACACTGCACACTGACACACTGTCCCCGACACACTGCGCCACTCACACACTGCACACTGACACCCTGCCCCCTGACACTTTGCCCACTGACACACTACACCCTGACACACTGACCCCCTGACACACTGCACCCTGACACACTGTCCCCTGACACATTGCCCCTGACACACTTCCCCTAACACACTGCTCCCTGACACACTACACCCTGACACACTGACCCCCTGACACACTGCACCCTGACACACTGTCCCCTGACACATTGCCCCTGACACACTTCCCCTAACACACTGCTCCCTGACACACTGCATCCTCACACACTGCACCCTGACACACTGCCCCCTGACACACTCAACATGACACACAGCCCCTGACACACTGCACCCTGACACACTTCTCCTAGCACACTGCCCCCGACTCACTACCTCCTTACACACATTCCCCATTGACACACTGCACCCTGACACACTTCCCCTAACACACTGCCCTCTGACTCACTACCTCCTGACACACTGCCCCATGACACATTTCCCCTAATACACAGCCCCTGACACACTGCACCTGACACACTGCACCCTGACAACTGCCCCCTGACACACTGCACCCTGACACACTGCACACTGACACACTGCACCCTGACACACTACACACTGACACACTGCACTCTGACACACTGCCCCCTGACACACTGACACCCGACACACAGCACTCCAACAGACTCTCCCTGACACACAGCCTCCTGATACACTGCCCCCTGACACACTGACACCCAACACACAGCCCCCTGACATACTCATCCCGACACACAGCCCCCGACACACTGCACCCTGACACACTCCCCCTGACACACTTCACCCTTACACACTGCTCCCTGACACACACTGCACCCTGATACACTGCCCCCGGACACACTGCACCTTGAAACACTGCTCCCTGACACACTACACCTGACACACTGCCCTCTGACCCACTACACCCTGACACACTGCACCCTGACACCCTTCCCCTAACGCACTGCTCCCTGACACACTGCTCCCTGACACACTGCCCCCGGACACACTGCACCTGACACACTGCACCCTGACACACTGCCCCATGATACACTGCCCCCTGACACACTGACACCAGACACACTGCCCCTGACACACTTCACCCTTACACACTGCCCCCTGACACACTGCACCCTGACACATTTCCCCTAACACACTGCACCTTGAAACACTGCACCCTGACACACTGCCCTCTGATACACTGCACCCTGACACACTGCCCTCCTGACACGCTGCTCCCTGACACACTGCCCTCTGACGCACTGCACCCAGACACACTGCACCCAGACACACTGCACCCTGACACACTGCCCCCGACACACTTCACCTTTACACACTGCCTCCTGACACACTGCACCCTGACACATTTCCCCTAACACACTGCACCTTGAAACACTGCACCCTGACACACTGCCTTCTGATACACTGCACCCTCACACACTGCCCCTTGACACACTGCCCTCCGACACACTGCCCACCTGACACACTGCTCCCTGACACACTGACACCCGACACACTGCACCCTGACACACTGCCCCCGACACACTACACCTGACACACTGCTCCCTGACACACTGCCCTCTGACACACTACACCCCGACACACTGCACCCTGACACACTTCTCCTAACACACTGCTCCCTGACACACTGCTCCCTGACAGACTGCTCCCGGACACACTGCACCCTGACACACTGCCCCCCTGACACACCACACCCTGACACACTGCTCCCTGACACACTGCCCTCTGACACACTACACCCCGACACACTGCACCCTGACACACTTCTCCTAACACACTGCTCCCTGACACACTGCTCCCTGACAGACTGCCCCCGGACACACTGCACCCTGACACACTGCCCCCCTGACACACTACACCCATGATACACTGCCCCCTGACACACTGACACCCAACACACAGCCCCCTGACATACTCTCCCCGACACACAGCCCCCGACACACTGCACCCTGACACACTCCCCCTGACACACTTCACCCTTACACACTGCTCCCTGACACACACTGCACCCTGACACACTTCCCCTAACACACTGCACCTTGAAACACTGCTCCCTGACACACTGCTCCCTGACACACTACACCCTGACACACTGCTCCCTGACACACTGACACCCGACAAACAGCAACTTGACACACGCTTCCCGTCACACAGCCCCCTGACACCCTGCACCCTGACACACTCCCCTGACACACTTCACCCTGACACACTGCCCCATGACACACTGCCACCTTACACACTTCACCCTGACACACTGCCCCCGACATACTGACCACTCACACACTGCACACTGACACACTACACCCTGACACATTGCCCACTGACACACTACACCCTGACAAACTACACCCTGACACACTGCTCCCTGACACACTTCACCTTGACACACTGACCCCCTGACACACTGCACCATGACACACTGTCCCTGACACACTGTCCCCTGACACACTGTCTCCAGACACACTGCCCCCTGACACACTGCCCCCGACACATTGCCCCCTGCCACACTGTCTCCAGACACACTGCCCCCTGACACACTGCTCACTGACACACTACGCCCTGACACATTACACTCTGACACACTGCCCTCGGACACACTGCATCCTGACACACTACACCCAGACACACTGCACCCTGACACACTGCCCCCTGACACACTGCCCTCCGACACATTGCTCCCTGACACACTGCCCTCTGATACACTTCCCTCCGACACACTGCCCCCTGACACACTGCCCTCTGATACACTGCACCCTGACACACTGCCCCCTGACACACTGCCCTCCTGACACACGGCTCCCTGACACATTGCACCCTGACACACTACGCCCTGACACACTGCCCCCTGACACATTTCACCCTGACACACTTCCCCTGACACACTTCACCCTTATACACTGCCCCCTGACACACTGCCCTCCGACACATTGCTCCCTGACACACTGCCCTCTGATACACTTCCCTCCGACACACTGCCCCCTGACACACTGCCCTCTGATACACTGCACCCTGACACACTGCCCCCTGACACACTGCCCTCCTGACACACTGCACCCTGGCACACTACACCCTGACACACTGCCCCTGACACACTGCCCCCTGACACACTGACACCCGACAAACAGCAACCTGTCACATGCTCCCCGACACACAGCCCCCTGACACACTGCACCCTGACACACTGCCATCCGACACACTGCTCCCTGACACACTGCCCTCTGATACACTGCCCTCTGACACATTGCT